>NC_057712.1:70698051-70748073 GCF_004010195.1 Chiloscyllium plagiosum
GATTGGAAAAACTGGTGGTGTTTTCAGAGAAGGTTTGACAGCCGTTCTCAAAGTCCTGAGTAGATGGGGAGAAGTTTTTCCCATTGGCGGAAGGCACATGAATCTGAGGGCACAGGCATAAAGCATTTGGCAAATGACCAAAGGTTCCACAAAGAAAAATATTTTAACACAGTAAGTGGTTATGATCTGGAATGCACTGTGTAAACAAAGATCCTCAGATAGCACTTTCCAACCCCAGGACCATGGAGGGCATGGGCAGCAGATGCATGGGAACACCACCATTTTCAAGTTCCTCTCCAAACCACTCACCATCCTGATTTGGTCCTTCATTGCAATTGTGGGTCAGTCCACGGCAGGTGGGTTACAATGGTTCAAGAAGGCAATTTGCCACCATTTCCTCAAGGGCAACTAGGGATAGGCGATAAATGCTGACCAGTCAACTATGCCTACATGCCAAAAAATGCCTGTGGTGGAGGTTGAAAGCCACATTTGAACCAAAGTGGAATTAGATAGGCACCTGATGACAGAGGCTGCAGGGCTACAGGATACTTTCTTCAGCCAGATAGCACTTAATCTGTGCAACACCTTGCCAAAGAGGGTTGTGGAGGCCAAGTCATTGAGTGTATTTAAGTCACAAATGGAACAGAATGGGGTTGAGAAACGTATCAGCCACAATGGAATTATGGGGTAGATTTCATGGGCTGAATGGCATGATTCTGCCACTGTATCTTATGGCCTTGGGGAAAGGATGGAGGAATGGGATAAGCTAAATCGCCCTTGGAGAGAGTCAGTATGAACTCAACCACCAAATAGCTTCCTTCTGTGCTGCAATTATTCAAAGTTCCCTTTGTATTAACTATTAACTTTCAATGTTGTGATTTTTTTTTCTATGCAACATCCAAATAAACTAACAGACCTTGTGAAAAGATGCTCCGTTTTACTGAGTACATTTTAAGGTATACCACGTTTGAGGGCTTTTAATTTTTAGTTTAAAATTCATGTTTAGTGAGCCATGATTTTATAATTATTTTTAAAAAGCATTTTTAATATTCATTCCACAGATAAGTGCTCAAAATATAGTTTTTTTTCAAACTTTAAATAGAATGCAACTTAAACCAATTTCTGAGCTTGTTTTATTTGTTTATTTACAGTCTGGTTCTATGTTGGAATGGCTGGTGCGTTTTGTTTCATCTTAATCCAGCTGGTCCTACTCATTGACTTTGCCCACTCCTGGAATGAATCATGGGTTGAAAAAATGGAAGAAGGCAACTCGAGGTGCTGGTATGCAGGTAAGGAGGAAAAAAAACTGAAGAACAGTAACTACCGAGAGTGGTGATTTTAAATAAGTGAGGCTAGGGTGACAAACAGTTAAGTATTGTTGTTGAATACTGAAATTCCTGCATTTGTTCACTTTTTGGGGTAAAACATTGTTTTCCATTTGGGTCCTGTTGAACTTCATCAACTTTGTATCACTTTTACCATCAAACCTCTGTGCTGTATCCTTCACTTCATGATTTAGAGTATGTATATCCTCAAATAGCATTGGTGCAAATAGTATTTTTTTTTTAAAAAGCATAATTTGCTAAAATTACTATTAAAGAATCCAAAAGACTAATTAGTTGACGTTATCTTTTGTACAGCATTGTTGTCCGCCACAGGCATGAACTACCTGCTATCCCTGGTTGCTATTGTCCTATTCTATTGTTACTACACGCATCCTGAGGGCTGCACTGAGAATAAGGTCTTTATCAGCTTAAATATGCTGCTGTGCATAGCTTCGTCTGTCATGTCCATCCTCCCAAAGATACAGGTATGACCCAAAAACTTTGACTAATTAATGTAGATTTTAGAGCTCATATTGAAAAATCCATCTCATAATTTAATTTTGTTTTGCCAAAGTAGATGTCATCCTATGGGGTTGGATTCTAACTGTATTTACTGCTTTAACATAGGTTATTGCATATAAAAAAGAAATTAAAGTCATGTCAAAAATAGAGTTTAAGGAAGGTATTTAATCAGCACAGTTTTAGCTTGTTCATTGGAACCGCTTTCAAATGTTTAAGGAAACTATAGAGTTTAACTTCTTGCACCTTTTAATACTATTATATTAGATTAATTTCCACATCGGAATCTATCTGCAATTTGTTCATATCGATTGATACTCAACACCTACAACTTTAGAAAAAAAATGATTTGTCCCAGAATCCACTACATTTTAGAATGAAGGGGATTTCAGATTTCCATACTTATTTGTTTGGGGATAGAATTTTACTTCTAACTTTCCTAACACTAATTTTTATATTAGCGTTGCTGGTTCTGGATTTGACCACCGGAAGAAATAACTGTACTTTTTTCATACTATCACATGATTTTTAATTTTAAATACTATGATTACTTTCTAACTCGAGAGAATACAACGCACCCTTTAGCCTTTGTTATTTGTCTGGTGAATCCCCACTATAGTCCCTCCAAGGCTTATGATGTTCCAAAGGCATGATACCAGAAGTAAGTATTCTTATATGGCTTTCTTCGATCCAAAGTGAATAGCTTCATTTCTCTCCAACATTGAACATCACCTTCAATGGTTTTGCCCACTTATTTAATCCGTACGTCTCTACTTGTATCTGCACAACTTAATGTGCCCCCTAAATTAGAGCCAGATAGTTCTTTTAAAAATTCTGTTCCTTCATACAAATCATTTCTAGATAGGCTATTAAACACCTCTGGGAGCAGTTGAGATTTGAATTCAGGCCTCCTGGCACAAAGGTAGGGTCATTACCACCTGTGCAACAAAACCCTCCAGGTTATTTATATGCTGAGTAGCTGAGGCCTTATTACAGATTCTGGGGGAAGCATCACCTTTCCTATTCAGGCAATATCAATCAATGGATGGTGCCTTTACCTGACCTCCAAACTAATTCAACGATAAGGTTGTCATTTTTGATAATATCTTGTGCAAATTCCCTATCGATTATGTTCTGGTAATGGAAATAGAAAATAGCTGCACACATTTGCTTATAAACCCTGTCAGTGACTTTCCACAAAATTCAACTGGATTAGTCAGACATGGGTCATAGAGATGTACAGCATGGAAACAGACCCTTCAGTCCAACTCATCCATGCTAACTAGATATCCCAATCCAATCTAGTTCCACCTGTCAGCACCCAGCCTATATCCCTCCAAACCCTTGCTATTCATATACCCACCCAGATGCCTTTTAAATGCTGCAATTATACTAGCCTCCACGAGCTCATTCCACACAGGCATCACCCTCTGCATGAAGAAGTTGCCCTTAGGCTTTTATAGCTTTCCCCTCTCACCCTAAACCTATGCCCTCTAGATCTGACTCTCCCACCCCAGGGAAAATACCTTGTCTATTTACCCTATCCATGCCCCTCATGATTTTATAAACCTCTATAAGGTCACCCCTCAGCCTCCGACATTCCAGGGAAAACAGCCCTAGTCTATTCAACCTGTCCATACAGCTCAAATCCTCCAACCCTGGCAACATCTTTGTAAATCTTTTTTGAACCCATTTCAAGTTTCACAGCATCTTTCCAATTAAAATGAGACCAGATTAATCACACAATATTCCAAAAGTGGCCTAACCAATGTCTTGTACAGCTGCAACATGACCTCCTAACTCCTCTACTCAATACTCTTAACCAATAAAGGAAAGCATACCAAACGCCACCTTCACTATCCTATCTACCTGCGATTCTACTTTCAAGGAGCTATAAACCTGCACTTGTTCAGCATCCTAGGACCTTACCATTAAAGTGTATAAGTCCTGCTGAGATTTGCTTTTCCAAAATGCAGCACCTTGCATTTGTCTAAATTAAACTCCATCTGCCACTCCTCAACCCATTGGCCCACCTGATCAAGATCCCGTTGTAATCCGAGGTTACCTTCTTCGCTGTCCATTACAACTCCAATTTTGGTGTCATCTGCAAACTTACTAACTCTACCTCCTATGTTCACTTCCAAATCATTTATATAAATGAGAAAAAGCAGTGGACCCAGCACCGATCCTTGTGGCACTCCAATCTGGTCACAGGCCTCCAATCTGAAAAACAACCCTCCACCACTACCCTCTGCCTTCTACCTTTGAGCCAGTTCTGTATCCAAATGGCTAGTTTTCCCTGTATTCCATGAGATCTAACCTTGCTAACCAATCTCCCATGCCGAACCTTGGTCAAGTTTTGACAAGTGCAGATGATTTGTGTATGGAAAAACAGTGGAAGACAAAGCAGTGAAAAGTAACAGATTAACTTATAAAATCAGACACCAACTGTATGTGTTCTGTCTGAATGGAGTGTGCTTATAAAAGGAATATTGAAGTTAAATAAGGTATACACTTGTAAGTGTGTGTATGTGTGTGTATATATGCATATGTAAAAATAAATTGAAGAGATTGTTGATATATTTTTAGGAGTCTCAACCTCGATCTGGTTTGTTACAATCGTCCATCATCACCTTGTATACCATGTATCTAACGTGGTCTGCTATGACTAATGAACCAGGTATTTTATTCATTTTTAGTTATTTTAGTTCGTAGTGTATCCTCCATTAATAATGTCATGGAATGTGAATAATGCTCCATGATAAATTCTCACCCAGAGAAGGGAGAATGAAAATGAGCTTTTGAAGTCCAAAAGTACTACAGCAAAGGACAAAGGTTTCATTGTGTATCATGAAACTTGCATTCCAGAATGGTGTTACATTGCTGCCTTTTTAACAACACTCTGTTTTCGGTCTTGTTATGGAATTGGGAGGGAGGCACTAAAAATTGCATTGATGCATTTCCTTATCAAATATTGATTTATATTTTGGTTTACAAAGAATTAAAGCATTGGAAAATGCTAAAGCAGGTTGCTTTTGTATTTGGCATGTCAAAGGGAGAAGTTTTAATTTGTCTTTTAAAATGCAAATTTATTTATACCTCCAGATAGTACGTTTTTTTCAGTAATTGTGTCTAGATGTTTCTAGGTATACTGTAGTCAAGCTTGTCACAGTTCATGCCATTGTTGTGCCAAGGCTAAAAATGGATAGGAAATGGCAGTTAGTTCCACCTCAGTCTGCCTACACTGAAAAAGATTGTAGTTGAAAAAACATTATGACAGTTCAACTAAGCTAAATTATTTTCTTTTGGCAGTTGTTGAAGACTCCTATCAATCACAAATTAAAACTTGTTGACCTAGTGCCTAGATCAAATTTACTTCTATAAATGTAATGCTGATTTAATTCTGCATATTAATTTGAGACAACTTTGTGGCAATTTTAATTTATATCAATGGAGTGAAAATTTTGAAGTGATTCATTACGTTTAACAGGCTGATGGCTATGATTTACTGTGGTGTGGAATTGAATATGTTTTGTACATGTAACTGAATAGAAAGTGCTATTGAGACTGCCAGAAATTGGAGAGATTGACTTTTCGAAATTATATGATAGCTATTTTGTCAGCACTGAATGGGTGCCTCAAAGTGTTTGGGTCAGCATGAGTCCAAGGCCTTCTGTGTTCTATCTTTAATCAAATGAACAAACTTTGAACAATTTATTTTTCATGGTCAGATTGGAAACATCGGCATAAAAAGAATGCTTCACCTTGTATGTAAATCAGTTAAGTTAATCTTTAAATCGCATTGCTTACAAAAAAGGTGTTTTATTAAGAAAAAGGTTATGTAGCTAGCATAAGCATTTGAAGTATAGACAGTAATTTTGGGAAATAGTCAGACAAAAGGCCATTTACTTATGCATGTTTAATTTCTTACAGACCGAAAATGCAATCCCAGTTTGCTGAGCATGATTGGGTACAACAGCACAGGGACTCATGTCCCTGGTCAGGTTATCCAGTGGTGGGATGCACAAGGAATTGTAGGACTGGTTCTATTTTTACTTTGTGTTCTATATTCAAGGTCAGTAATCATCAGATCTATGCTTTTATTATTAGCTGTCTTCTTTTCTCCCAAAGCTGTCACTTCAAGTCAGAAATATAAATTTGTAGGAAGGTTAATATAAAGTAAATGCTAACTAAAATCATACTGCATATGGATTGAGCTTGTAAGTTATGAATAATGGAGGAGTCGTCTCAGTTTGCTTGTAATTTAGATGCTCAAATGATACCATGGTTGATTTAGGTTGTCACTTCCTCAAGGAGGATATCAGGCAGGAAACTTTCTGTCTTGAAGCCATGTTGCATGTGTCATAAAGTCATTACAACAAAGGAGGAGACCATTCAGCTCATCAACTCATTGCTAGTACACTTTATAGCAATCTAGTAAGCTACATTTCTCCAGTCAATCATTGTGGTCAACAAGTTTATTTCCCTTAAATGCCTATCTACATTCCTTTTGAAATCATTAATTAATTGTCTCTGTTCCCATGACCCTTCTAAACAAAGGAGTTTCAGTTTATTGGCATTCGGTGTATAAAAATTGGGCTGCTTACATCCCTCTATTTCTTGTGCAGAACTATTCATCTGTGTTCCCTAATCTATTAGCTCACAAGAAGGGCTTTCCTTTGTCTAGCTTGTCCAAACATGTCATAATCTTGGAACAGTTTTATTTCCTCAACCTCCTTTGGTCTAAGGAGAACAACGTCTGCTTCTCCAACTTAATTTTGTAACTAAATTCCCTCATCCCTTGAAACATTCTGGTAAATCTCCTTTGCAGCTTCCAAAGAATCATCATGTTGTTCCTAAAGTGTGGTGGCCAGAACTTGACTAGATAATCTTGTGGCCCAAGCAAATAAAGGTTTAGCATCCCTTGTGTTTCTACTTAATCGCTCCATATTTGAGGTCTGCTATGCCATATACTTTTCAACCTAGGTCCTGATTTTTGTTCCTGTGTCACGTGCACAGAGGCAGAGTAAACCCCAACTCCACAAACATAACTTTTAAAAATGTCTGCTTGTCCTTCCCTTCTCTTTTTTCCCTCCAGTTGGGGATTGTGGGTTAGATTGGGAATTGTGCTGGATAACCTGGGAAAAGCTCAGGATTCTGCGAGTGACTGATAGAGGAGAGGTGCCTCTGAAATTTCGACCATAGTGTTGGAGACCAAAGTAAGGATGAGAAAATAAAACATCCCTCCTGCCTATTCACTCTCTCCATCATACATTCCCCATGCCCTATCCAAGTCAGCCTATTCCCATCTATCCACCTCCATGATGCTTCACACCCCCTGTGCCAACCTACCTATCCCCATGGTCACTAATACTCCCCTGTGCTACCCTATGTCCATTTAGGCATCCCCTTGGCTCTAGTCTGCACACTCACTTATGCAGCACAAATGACTTATGTGAGTAGGCACTCTGAAAGAGCGATCACTTCTTTTTTTAAACAACTTGCACCCACTTTTTTGGCAGTTCCTTGGGGTACCACAACAACTGATGGAGTTTGAATTTCATAAATAAATCTGGAATTGAAAGCTAATCTCAATGATGACGACCTTCACCTTCCATATCACCTCAGATTATCCACAAGCATTCATGCATACAGGGTAAATATATAGTTCTATTACTTATAGTTCTATTTTCTACACAGTTAACAATCACAAAATACCCTTGACCCTTGCTTTCATCACATTTCCACACAGTGCATTTAGGACCAAAATCACTTGTTAGAAAAAGATTTTTCTCGTATCATCCTTGCTTTTGCAAATTATTAAATCTGTGCCCTTTTGTTCTTTTTCATTACAAGCAAGAATAGTTTCTCCTGCTGACGCTAACCAGTCTGATCATGATTTTGAAAATTGCTTAGATGCCATGTTAGCCCCCTTCTCTCCAAGGGGAGCAGTCCCAAACACTCTAGTCTGTCATAAGTGAAGTTTCTTATCCCTGGAACCATTCTTGCAAATCTCTTCTGCACTGTCTCTCTCAACCTTACTATAGTGTGGCCACACTGACTTGTGCACAGCATATGGTCATGTAGGTTTGATATCGCCTCCTTGCTGGTGTATTTGTGGTTTTCGCAGCTTTATTAACTGCTCCCCTCATCTGTCCTGCAATCTCCAATGGTCTGTACATATGTACATCCAGCTTCCTCTACTCCTGCACTCCCTTTAGGATTGTGCCCCTTACGTTATGTTGGCTGTCTATGCACTTATCACAAATATGATCACCTCATATTTATATGTCTTGAACTGTATCTGCTACATATCCACCCATTCCAAATTATTTACGTCCTTCTTTGAACTGTCGTCCTCACAGTTTACATTGTTCCAAGTTTTGCATCAAGTGTAAAATTATCCTCTGCAAATACAATATCTAGATCATAAATAAATATCAGGAAATGCAAAGGTCCCAATACCAACCACCCCAGGCACTCCATTACAAACCTCTTTCCAACCTAAAAAATATCTATTTCTGTCTTTTCTATCATTTAGACTGTTTTGTATCCAGGCTGAAGAACTGTTTTTATGTGCACTTGTGTTAAGAATAGTTAGGTAGTTGTTTTTGACTAATGCCGACTTGAAGGGCTAAAGGGTCTTTTACTGTGCTCTAGATCTCTTTGACACTTTGACCCTCCTATTTTGCAAATTACAGTTTTGTTAACCAGTCTTTTATGTGGTATAAGAGATGGTAACATAGTGGAAGAATAATCTCCAAGCCTAGACTGATGCTTGGAAACCTGAGCTTAGTTTAGCTCCCATGATGCTAACTGAGTAATATAAATTCCATTAGTTCATAAATCAAGAACAAAAAACTATAATTGCAAAATGTAATAATTGTGAAATTACTGGATTGTTATAAAAAGCCTTCTGGTTTACTAATACTCTTTCAGGGATAAGAATTTGCCATACTTAACATATGGGAGGTTGATTCTTAGCAGCCACTAAAATGGGCCAGCAAGCCTATCGATTATATAAAACTGAAGCTAAAGCAGAAATTGCTGAAGAAATTCAGCAGGTCTGGCAGCATCTTTGGAGAGGAAGTAAAGTTAACATTTCAAGTCTAGTGACCGGCTTCAGTTACATCATGTGATGTTCTCACCTCTATATTGATGGTTTCTTTGCTTTGCCGTCCTGGAATTGAGTCTTATAATTTTTACTTTGCTTCTGTTGGTGTGCTATTGTGTAGATAATCGTGCATTTTACTGCTGAACCTGGATCCCCCAGTAAGTTGAATTGGTTTATGGTTACCTATGTCTGCTTTGTCACCTTTTTTAAACAAGGACTTCACACTGATTTGATTCTGGTCATCTGATGCCTCTTCAATATGCATTTCTCCATCAAAATCCTTGTCAGGACCTTTTATAAATCATCACACTAGTTGCTATGATAAATACAATCAGAATTTGAACATGTGCTTAAAACCATTTCAGCTTGCGAAGGGCTTTCTTCTTATTGACGTAACCATAGCTCTTCTGGGGATACTCAATTCTTTGTGTTTCCCTTGAAATAATTGGAGGCTATAATTATTCAAAATGTGAACTGTCTTGTGATTGTTATTAGCTTCATGCTTCAGTTACACTATGTAATGTTCTCCCCTCTATGCTGATGGTTTATTTGCTTTGCCAAGCCAGAGCCAAGGCTTATCATTTATACTTTGCTTCTGTTGGTGTGTTTTTTATGTCCAAGTCATTCTCGTGTTCTTCTTATCAAACTTTTTTCACTTTTTTTAAAATTAATATAATCCTATATTCATATGAGTAACTTTTTAATTTGCATCCAAGTACATGATTGTTTAGAGTGAATTTGACTAATTTCAGATTTTTTTTAAAGTTTAATTCCTGGTAAAATAGTGTTTTTGAAATAAATTATAATGTGCTATCTAGTTCAGAAATGATTAGGAAAAATTTTAATGTCTGGCTCCTCTGTGTTTTTCTCTTCCTATTCATCAACTACAGTATTTTCCTAATCTCACTAATAAACATTCACCAAATCATTCTGCGGAGGATCACAGATTTAAATTTATAACCGTGCATTGCAAAATGCTGCAGCAATTCCTAGCATAGATGTTCCAAAATCTGATTGTATGACATTCACTAGAAATTCATAAGTCACTTGATCAAGAGAGACAGACATTTTTCAGCTTGAGCAGAACTCACTAACTATGAAGACAAAAATAGAGACTGTGGGAGGTCAGCCACTACGCATACCAAAACATTGTGATGAGGAAGGCTGTCTAGAGTGGTAGTGGAGGGAATATCAGAACAAAATAGAAATATGGTAATGAATAGAGGGTTTTGTATTTATAGAGACATTAAGAAAAGCCCCTAAAGTTGAGTTTCCTTAATCAATGCCAGAGTTGAGAGACAGTTGGAAAGGGACAGAAAAATCCACTTTTCCTGGACTATATTGGTACAAAAGACTTGGGTAAGAATAGTTATTTTGTAATCAACCTGCTCAGAGATGTTAGCACACACCTCTGAAGCAGGTGGACTTGAACTCTGGCGTCCTGGAGTGGGGTAGGAGGGCCCTCTTAGGTGAGAATAGGGAGGCAGTTTAGGTGTTGGATCAAGAAGAAGGGCTTATGCCCGAAACGTCGATTCTCCTCCTTGGATGCTGCCTGACCTGCTGCACTTTTCCAGCAACACATTTTCAGCTCTGATCTCCAGCATCTGCAGTCCTCGCTTTCTCCAAGTTAAAAAGCAGGCATTCAAAGCTAATTATTGCTGGATTGATACTGAAACTACGTGTAAATTGACACAAAAATAGGCCCTGTATTCCTGATGAAGGGCTTTTGCCCGAAACGTCGATTTTACTGCTCCTCTGATGCTGCCTGAACTGCTGTGCTTTTCCAGCATCACTCTAATCTAGGCAAAAATAGGCCAGGGCTGGCGTGAGAAAGCAAGTACCCTTTTCCCCCTTTTCCTATGACATTCCTTGTAGTACTAGTGCAAGAAGGAGCTGAAGAGTGAGACTAGAATCCACCTGAACTGGAATGGGACCTATTGAAAAGCCCAAGGAGGGAGATGGCAAAGTTTTTAAATGAGTAAAATTGGGTGGGTAAGGGAGGTGAAGAATCTGAGAAATGAAACCAACTCAGTAGGAATGAACTAGAAAAGGAGAGCAAACATGACCAGGGAATGATAGTTATAGAATGGGGGGGGGGAGGGCGGTGGGTAAAAAGACCAATAGACTATGAGAAGAACAACGGATTAAAATCTTAGAACGCCCTCTCTATCAGCACACTTATTCTACATACAGTGCAGATTGCAGAAGTTTATAAATAGCTCACTGTGATCTTCTCAACAGCGAATAGGGGCAATCGGTGCTATCTGAGCCAGTGATGCTCAAATCTTATGAAGCAATAAAAAAAATCTTGTCTTTACAATATTATATGTATTGTCCATAATAAAACAGTAATAGTTTGCAAGGAATAGCTATATCATAAGTGAAGAGGGTACAAACCATTAACAGACAGATATTTTCGAAAAACACGGCTCTTCCTGAGGTTTCCCCTGCATGGTTGATACGCTGTAACTGCAAAATTGAGGAAAGATATTTCTTTCTTAAGAGTTTACATTTCACTGAGAAGATGTCAGTCCGCATCAATCAGCTCCGAAAACTCTGCTAACAGGTTTTTGTTTGCTGTAACAATTTTCACCACAGCAGCCGAAACAATCTATAACTGTCTAAAACATCCATAACATTCTTAAAAATGCCAATTTGTTTTGTCTCGCAAATTTAATGAATCCTTTAAATTTCATATCCACATGTTATGCTATGGTTATACAAGGCATTGGTGAGACCTGAGTGCAGTTTTGCTTTCCTTATTTAATGAAGATATATATGAATTGGAGGTAGTTGTAGAGGTTTAGTGGATTGATACCTGGCATGATTGGGTTATTTTATGAGGATATGTTGGACAGGAGGGCCTTGTTTCCACTGGACTTTAGATAAGTGAGAGTGTTTAAGATCCTGAATGGTCCCGACAAGGTGGATGTGAAAAGGATGTTTCTCTTGTGGGTCAGTCAATGGTTAAAAGGGCACTATTTAGGTTTAGGAGACACCCTTTCAGGAGAATTTTGATTTTCTTGAAGTGTTGTGCAGCTACGGAACTCTCCAGCTCAGAAGGCAATAGAGATTGGGTCTTTGATTACTTCTTAAAACCACGATGGACAGATTCTTGTTGGGTAAGGAGTTGAATGTTATTTGAATAGATTGGAATGGGGAATTCAAAACAAATAGATCAGCTATGATCCTGTTGAATGGTGGAGCAAACTCAAAAGGCCAAATTGTCTGCTTCTGCTCCTATTTGTACATTTCAAATTTTCACTATAAATTAGTCCGCTCTTCCTTGGGTCATTCCCTATCTGTGCACCAACATTTGTTGAGATACATTGTTTACGAACAGACTAACTAACAGACAAGGCAACAACATTATCTCTGCCACCTTCAATGTTGGAGTTAACTCCCAAAATGTGGCTGCAAAACCTCAGGAGTGGGAATTGAAGTTGGCAGAGTACATCTCAAAGCACTGTTATTGTTAGATATAGCATGGCAGTGGAGAAAAGTGACATTGCCATATAATACAGAAATGGAATTGATACAGGCAGAAATTAAAGATAAATGATCAATCACACTAATAAGAGATATCTACATCTCCTTGTAAGAGAGGTGGAAGAAGAAATAGACCATCAAATTAGAGAAATGAGGAAAGAGATTTCTGTTAGTGAAATTGATTGGCCAGAGTATACAGATAAAGGGAAAGCGTTTCTATAATATGTACAGGCCTCTTTCTTTTAAGTATGTAGGTATGTAAGAAGAACAACGTTAGAGGATTTACTACTGGACTTCGTAAAGATTACAGAATACAAAAGTGAGGTGGGGAACATCGAGGCAAGAGTCACTATAATATAAGCTTTAAAATAATATTTTGGACGAAGGCATAAATATGAACAGGAGTAAGGTAATAAGTAAGGAAAAAACCCACTACTGGAGGGCTGAGACTAGAATTAGGGAAAATAAGTGACAATATGACAAATGAAGAACAAAAAATATTATTGAACAACAATGGAAAACATTTTAAAGCTGTGATCAAAAGTGTTCCACTTAACATATCATTAATGAGGTATTACCTATCCAAAAACGACAATGATAAGGAAAGTTAGATGTAACCACTGTGTGCACTACTCAGGAGAGAATGATGATTACACAACACCAGAAGGGACGTCAAGAGGAAAATAAGAAGGCAGAGAGGAAATGTGAAGTTATGTTATCAAGAAATTTATAACATTCGGTCCAATTCATCCATGCCGACCAGATATCCTAAATTAATCTAGTCACATTTGCCAGCACTTGGCCCATATCCTCAACTCTTCCTATTAATGTACTGATCCAGGTGTATTTTTATTGTATCAACCTCGAACACTTCCTCTGGCAGCTCATTCTATACTTGCAACACCCTTTGTGTGAAACAGTTGCCTTTAGGTCCCCTTTAAAATCCTTTCCCTCTCACCCTAAACCTATGCTGTCTCGTTCTGGACTCCCCCGCCCCCAACCCTGGCAAAAGATTTTTGTTTATTTACCCTATCCATGCCCCTCATGATTTTATAAACCTTTATATAGTCATCCCTCAGCCTCCAACGCTCCAGGGAAAACAGCCCCGGCCTCGGGCGGCACGGTGGCACAGTGGTTAGCACTGCTGCCTCACAGCGCCAGAGACCTGGGTTCAATTCCCGCCTCAGGCGACTGACTGTGTGGAGTTTGCACGTTCTCCCCGTGTCTGCGTGGGTTTCCTCCGGGTGCTCCGGTTTCCTCCCACAGTCCAAAGATGTGCAGGGTCAGGTGAATTGGCCATGCTAAATAGCTGGTAGTGTTAGGTGAAGGAGTAAATGTAGGGGTATGGGTGGGTTGCGCTTCGGCGGGTCGGTGTGGACTTGTTGGGCCGAAGGGCCTGTTTCCACACTGTAAGTAATCTAATCTAATCTATTCAGTCTCTCCGTATAGCTCAAACCCTCCAACCCTGGCAATATCCTTGTAAATCATTTTTGAACCCTTTCAAATTTCACAACATCCTTTTTGTAGGAGGGAGAACAGCATTGTACACACTATTCCAAAAGTGGAGCAACCAACGGACGGTGGCTCAGTGGTTAGCACTGCTGCCTCACAGCGCCAAGACCCAGGTTCAATTCAATCCTTGGGTGACTGCCTGTGTGGAATCTGTTGCATTCTGTCTGTCTGCACGAGTTTCCTCCGGTTTCCTCCCACAGTCCACAAATGTGCAGGTTAGGTGAATTGGCCATTCTAAATTGCCCATAGTGTGAGGTGCATTAGTCAGAGGGAAATAGGTCTGGGTGGGTTACTCTACGGAAAGTTGGTGTGGACTTGTTGGGCCGAAGGGTCTGTTTCCACACTGTAGGAAATATTATCTAATCTAATCAGTGTCTTGTACAGCTGCACCATGACCTCCCAACTTGTTTAATCAATGCTCTGACCAATAAAGGAAAGTATATTAAATGCCTTCTTCATTATCCTGTCTACCTGAGACTCCACTTCCAAAGAACTATGAACATGCAATCCAAGGTCTCTTTGTTCAGCAACACTCCCTAGGACCTTACCAATAAGTGTGTAAATCCTGCCCGGATTTGCCTCTCCAAAATGCAGCATCTCACATTTGTCAAAATTTAATTCCCTTTGCCACTCCTCGGCCCATTGGCTTTGTACATCTCTATGACTGTATTCAGCAGGTAGATGAGCTAAAGTTTTTGTTGATAGAGGATGGACAGGATAAAATTATAGGCAGTGATAACATAATGGCACTTTTTTAAATAAAAAAAAATTTGCTTCTCTATTTACTAAGGAGGCAGATTATATAGCCATCATATTGGAAAATGAAATCAGCAATATTTAGAGTAAGAGCAGAGGAAATATTAAACAAACTAATCAAATCCAGTGGATACATTTCTGATGTGGATTGTTTTCATACCTGGGATAGCAGAGACAATATTGTATATTAGTTTTAATAGTTAGTTCGAAAAAAAACTTGTACCAGCAAACTGATGGCTTACTGATGTTATACTGATATTTAAAAGGGGGCTAGAACATGTCCAGGGAACTGAGCACAAGTAAAGTTAACATCTGGAGTAAGAAAAAACATGGAATTCCCAATAAAGGAGAGCACTTTCTTTAAAAATCCAGAAACTATGTTTTACCAATCTTATTGAAGAGATTACCATAGAAGAATCCAGAGTAATGTAGTTGAAAACTTATCTACATTTCCAAACATTGTGATCAATTACCACACAATTGAATAGTGGTGCAAGTGTCTCCAAGGAAAAAGGAACAGAATGAATGGTTAGTTGGATGATGGGAAAATGGTCCCTACTTAAGCTGAGAAGTGACCTCTCAAAGATTGGTGCTAGGGACCACAGTTGTCCATTATTTATATTGACATTCTCAACTTTGAATTCAAAACAAATGTTATAAATTTGTAGTTGACAGCAAACCAGAGTGGGAGAGCTGAGTATGAGATGGTTAGTATTAAAGAAGACAATCTCAAGAGTTTGCAAGAAGTGTTAATTACTTGCAGAATAAGCATATCACTGGCAATTGAAATTCGGTAGATGTTACATTTTGGCAAGAGAACTAATGGTGGCATTTATTATTGAGAAAATAAGAATCTAAATGGGATAGAGGAGATGAGGAAGTACAAATGTAACAGTCCCTAAAAATAGTGACGCAAACTAAAAATGCTGGTTTAAAAAAAAGCAAAAACCAAGCATGAGCGTTTATTTCTAGAGGAACAAAATTAGAGAAGTTAAGCTGTATCTAATCTTGAACAAAACACATTTGGACACTATGTACATCTTTAGTTAACATATTATTAAAAATGATATAATGTGATGGAATTTAGCATTCCGTTTGAGTGTGCGAAACAACTGTGCTAAACTTATAAAGAAATGAGGGCTGTAATGGATAGGTGATTGATGAGCAACTGTCAAGCATTTTAAGAAAATAGTTCATGCCTTACAGCACAGATATAACCCAGTGGGGAAGAAGGATTCTAGGAAAGGATAAAGTGACCATTAATTTAGGGACAGTAGCAAATTGAAAGGAAGAAACATACAATGTGGCCAAGATTTGTGGTGAGCTAGAGAAGTGGAAAAGTTTAAAAGTCAATAGAGGATGATCAAAAAAGTAATAAGGAGAAAATATTCTGAGGGCAAACTGTTAAGTAACAAAAGCAGTTAGTAAAAATGTCTTTATATATTTAAAAAGAAAGAGAGAGGCAGCAGTGAACATAAGCCCCTTAGAGGAAAAATAATGGGGAGCAAGGAAATGGCAGAGGAGTTGAATACATACAAGCAGGATTGATGGTTTAATGGGTTAGTGTGATTTTATATGAACTTCCATAAGACATTTAATAAGGTGCCAGCTAATAGGCTTGTCACAATTTGGTTTAAAAAAAGCAATGGCTGCATGAATACAAAGTTGGTTCTGGATTAGTGGTGCTGGAAGAGCACAGCAGTTCAGGCAGCATCCAAGGAGCTTCGAAATCGACGTTTCGGGCAAAAGCCCTTCATCAGGAATAAAGCTTTATTCCTGATGAAGGGCTTTTGCCCGAAACGTCGATTTCGAAGCTCCTTGGATGCTGCCTGAACTGCTGTGCTCTTCCAGCACCACTAATCCAGAATCTGGTTTCCAGCATCTGCAGTCATTGTTTTTACCTCTGAATACAAAGTTGGTCTGTCAAACCTCATCAAGAATCTTGAGCTAATTAACTACCATGTGTCTTTAACAAATCCATATGGCTTTGCATAATTAATCCACAATTAAATTAGGGACAGAAAAATAGACTGTCAGTTCCAAGATAGGAAGCCGAGAATCGTGATAGGTGGTTGGTTTCAAAATATATCCTGCACTCTTGACACCATTTGTGTCTCTTCCACCTAGTATTCAACATGGAGGCATGCTGACTCACCAACTGAAGACAGAATATGGAGCAGGTGGTAATCGGCAGGACACTTCCTGATTCATATCTGAATTGCTGCCATTAGTCTCTTGACTATGATTTTTCTTTGCTTAATTTACTTGAATTAGGGAAATATTAACAATGATAAATTTCTGGGTGGTTAACAGTGAGGAAGACTGTATTGGGTTACAGGGAGGTATAAAAGGAGTAGTCAGATGGGCAGATCTGTGGCAGATGGAAGTTAACCCTGATAAATCTTAGGAGATGCACTTTGGAAGAAGTAACAAGACAAGGGAGTACTCAGTGAATGACAAGACACTGGGAAAGCTCGGCGAAATGGATCTTGGGGTATTGGTTCACAGATCCCTGAAGTCAGCAAAGTTAATAGGGTGGTTAAGAAGGCATACGGGATGCTTGTCTTTATCAGTGTTGCCATAGATAAGAGCATGGGGGTCATACTGGAGATGTACATAACTTTGGTTAGGCCAGAGCTGGATTACTGTGTGCAGTTCTGGTCTCTGTAGGAAGGATCTGATTTCACTGGAGGGATTGCAGAGGATATTCAACAAGAAGTTGCCTAAAATGGAACGTTTCAGCTGTGAAGCGGAAGCTGTATTAGCTCGGGTTGTTTTCTTTGGAACAGAGAAGGTTGAGGAGAGACCTGATAAAAGGGGCATGGATAGGGTGAATAGAAAGCAGTTGTTCCCTTTAAGCAAAGCATCAGAACAAGGGGGCCATATTCTTAAAGTGAAAAGCAGGAGGTTTAGAGAGGTTTTGAGGAATAACTTTCACCAGAGAGTTTTGGGGTTTCGAGTGCACTGCACAGCAGGATAGTTGAGGCATGAAACCTCAACTTTTAAAAAGCAGTTGGATGAGCACTTGAAATATTCAAGGTTATGGGCCTCATGCGGGAAAGTTGGACTAATGTAGATAGTATAGTTTTGGCGGTACAAACGTGATGGACTGAAGGGCCTCTTACATTCTGTATGATTGTAAATAATCACAAACCAGAAGAAATTAAGGGTAATGTGCCCATCCAGTAACTTCTTAATAATGAAAGTGTTCTTACCTGTTAATTCTATGTGATCTGATAGTATGAGTTTAATTTCTTTTTTTCCTCCTCCACAGCATCCGGACCTCGAACAATAGCCAGGTCAACAAACTGACGCTAACTAGTGATGAATCTACGCTGATAGATGAAGGAGTTGGTCGAAGCGATGGTTCCTTGGAAGATGGTAACAATGCACAACGTGCAGAAGACAATGAGAAAGATGGTGTCACCTACAGTTATTCCTTCTTTCACTTCATGCTGTTTTTGGCTTCTCTCTATATCATGATGACACTGACCAACTGGTATAGGTATGTAAGCAATTTAAGTTAAACATCTTTACCATTCTGCAGTACTACTCTGTCAGTAGTGGCTAATTGTTAGTACTCTATATGTTGCTTGTTTTCTCACAAAACATGAGCCAGGTACATATTTGAAACATTTTTAGATGCATATTATCTCTTAAACATCAATGTCATGGTGATTGGTATAACGTCAAAAAGAAATAGTCATAGAACTTTTGACACCAAGAAATTCAAAATTGCAGGCATTGTATCTTTAGTGAAGTATAATTATTGCATTTGTATGTTTTGTTGCGAAAGGAATGTGTCATTTCCCTAATATTTGCTGTCCATTGTGGAACTAAGCAATATTGAAGAAGGAATTCTTAGATTGATTCTAATTTATGTATCAAGCCCTTTCTGCCATTCAACATGACCATGACTGAACCTGTATCTCAACCCAATACTATTTCTATTTCCCAGTACTGCTTTATGTTTTTAATCTCTAGATATCTATCTATTGCTTTTTTAAACATACTCGGTAATTTGTCCACCACAGCCTTGTATGATCGTGAATTCCATAGGTTCACCACCCTTTAAGAGAAGAAACTGCTCTTCATCTCAGTCCAAAATAGCCTATCCAATAGCCGGAGACTGAGACCCCTTGTTCTGAACACCCCTGGCCAGATGAAAGATCATCCCTGCCTCCACTCTTTCCAGCCATGTCAGAATTTTGTGTTAATGTAATCTCCTCTCATTCTTTGAAGCTCCAGTGAATGCAGGCCTAGTCGGCCACTGTTTCCTTACACAACAAACCTGCCATGCAGAAAACTGTCTGGTGAACCTTTGCTGCACACTCTGTGACAAATATGTCTTTTCTTTAGTGAGGAGACCAAAACTGCAAGCAGATATGCTCACACTAAGTCACTATGTAGCTGCAGTGGGATATCCTTGCTCCTACCCCTAGTGGGATATCTATGATTCACTGCACCTGCATTTTCCAACTTGCTCAACTTGTCAAAACTGCCTTGACATCTCTTTAACTCCTCCTCTCCACTCCCAATTTTACCTAATTTTGTGCCTAATATTTGAAAATATTCATTTGATTCCTTCATCAAAATTATTTATATTTATATGCAAATATAGATATAAATGCTGATCCTATAGTACCCCACAAATCACCATTATCTACTCCAAATACAGTTTCCTTTTTGCTAAACAATTCACTTTTTAAGCTATTCTGTTATCCCCAATTTCCATGTGTCTGCTGTCCTTGTCCTTCTGGATGGAAGTGGTCATGGGTTTGGAGGGTGCTGTCTGGGGATCTTTGATAGATTTCTGGAGTGCATCTTGGGGATGGAATATGCTGCTGCTGCTTCGTGGTGGAGGGAGTGGATGCTTATGGATGCATTGCCAATCAAGTGGGCTGATTTGTCCTGGATGGTGTCAAGCTGCTTGAGTGTTTGTTGGTGCTTCACTCATCCAGGTAAATGGGGAATATTCCACCAAATTCTTGACTTGTTCTTTTACATAATGGGCGTGATTTTGGGAGTCACGAGGTAGGTTGTTTGCCAGTATTCCTGGTCTCTGTTCTGCTCTTGTAGTTACTGTGTGTTTATGTGGAGCATATAGTTTTTGGTTTTGGTGGCTTCAATGGTGTTGGTGGTGGGGGATCCAGTGCAGTTGGCACTATTGGGTGTCAGGGATGGTGATTAGATAATCTCTTGTTGGAGATGGTCATTGCCTGGCATTTCTGTGGCATGAATGTTACTTGCCAGCTGTAAGTCTATAAGCCTGAATATTGTCCAGATCTAGTTGCATTTGAATGTAGACTGCTTCAGTATCTGAGCAGTTGTAAGTGGTGCTGAACGTTATACAATCATCAGCGAACACATCCATCTAATGCTGCTGGAGCTTCTCCAGATAGTTGAGTCCACACTGACCTGGATGGCAACCTTGGATCAAACTAGCAGTTTGATCTAGTGTTGTGGTCATCTGTCTTCCCATCCCAGGACTGACCATGTCCTCCCTCTGCACAATCTCATCCACCAGGGCCTTTAGGTCAAAGTTCGTAAAGCAGGTGCTGACTCACCCTTACCTGCCACGTCTGGGCCAAATGACTCTATGTGCTGGGCATCAGGGAATTGCTTTCATTTTACTGGGTGCACAACAGTCCTAAGTGTGGTGCAAAGACTAGGCATTCCCGGATATCGCAGAGGTGTTGAGCTGTTCCACATATTGTGAGTTAGAGATTTGGGCTCTCAACAGATTAGAGAGGCACTGTTGGGGCATGGTACCTAGTTAATGAGGCAAGTTTGGGGTAGTAATATAAGAAACACAAGAGGGCAGAGGTTTAAGGTGAGTGTGAGGAAAGTCTTTCTTTTTTACAGCGGTATGTACCTAGAACCCACTGCCAGAGAATGTTGTAGATATGTTCACATTTAAAAGGCATTTAGACAGACATGTGAACAGGCAGGAAATAAGATGATATGGATCATGTGCAAGCAGGTGGGATTAGTTTAGAATGACATGATAGTTGGTACAGAAATGGTGGATTGAAGGACCTGTTCCTGTGCTATTCTGTTCTATTTGATATTCTATGTTGGGTTAACTGGTCTGTAATTTGATCCCAATAAAAAATTCTCTGCTGGTCATGTTTTTATTAAAAGACTTCTCACAAGAAGATTATTTATAAGATTATTTCATTGTACAAAATCCTAGTTGATTCCTCAGCATACTAAATCTTAATATGTTAGAATTTAGTCAATTGCACAGCATTAGTGCTAATATAATTTGGCAGATGAATAAATCTGACTTATGCAGCATTTTTGCGTGTATCTCTGATTTCCTATTTAATGCCAACCTTTACCTTACACTACTGATTTGGAGGTTTATGAATAATTCCTAATATTGTCTTCTGCCTTTTGCTGCTGCTTTGCTCCATTTCTTCTGAATCCTCATCTAGATTTTCTGACCCAATAGCCTTTCTCACTAGCAACATCATGCCACCACCTTTTTTCCTGTCCTAAAGACTGAACACCCTTGGATGTTCTACTCCCAGCCTGACTATCTTTGGCTGTAGGACATACTGAAGGGCAAGGGAGAATGCCAATCAGTTACATCCTTGCTCCTGGCATCAGGGAAGCAATGTACTACCCTGGTGTCATGTCTGTGGCCATAAAGCTAACATATTAATGTTTCTATGATAGGGTATTCTATCACTATTACACTCCATTTTCTGTCAGTTCACCCTGATCCTGTGGAAATATAAGCCACTGTTGTGCATCAACTTGGTTTGTCAGCATTTATGAAATTTGGGTGAGAATTTAACTTAGCAGTCATGCTAATCATGTAGTCAGCACAAAAATGCTCACCATTTGGGTTTACATGAAAATCATTGCTTTTGTGCTAATGGTGGGGAAACCTTAGCCACTGGAGGCTCATATCAGATAATACAGCATATCCTGTGGTCTTCTAAAGATTAGTACTTGGAAAGCTCTGCTTGGAATTTTTATTATCTGCTGTTCTGAGGCAAGGGTCTAGGAATCCTGGGGAGGATAAGTTAGAAAATAAAAGTAGTGGAGAGGGTTTGCAACTGTTGCCAAACCCATTGAAGTGATAGGGTAAGTAACTAGCATGATAAGAGGAATAATATGTAATTTTAAAGTATGCCATTGTTTAGAAAATTAATATGCAGGCAACAAGTTTTGTTTTCTTTTCGTTCTCAGCCCTGATTCCTCATATGAAATAATGACAAGTAAATGGCCATCAGTTTGGGTGAAGATTTCTTCTAGCTGGATCTGCATCATGCTGTACGGATGGACCCTGGTTGCTCCACTTGTGCTGACAACTCGTGACTTTGATTGAAGGACAAATTTAAGAACTGTTTTCTGTTGACACGCCTGGGATTATGCAACTAAAATCTAACTGCAGTGTTAAACAACTAGTATGTGCTACCATGTGGTATTTATTTCCCCTCCACTTTATTGCATAATTGGACTAAATGTTTAACTTTTCTTTGAATTGCACATTAAACGCTGTTTACTAAAGTTAAAATATTTGACTTGTAGAAATATTAGAAAGTGTGACAATCTCCAAAAAATTGTGCGCATTTCTTTAGAAGTGGAAAAGGCAACTTATTTATTTGCTTTACAAAAAACATCTTGAAACATGTGAATGATCTTTGTTTTCAGCATTGCTTATTGGTGTCTAGGAAAAGGCTTTGTCAGCATCTGTATAGATTACATTTGTCTTGTGTAGGAATTGTGGTGCACAAAACTTAAATGTGAGTTAAGATTTTAGTATTGCTGACATTTGACTAACCTTGCTTTTAAGCTAAGTTGACACAGCTACTGCGTGAAGTTTGTTGTGGATGTCATTGTAAACAGAAATTGTTCTTGCTTGTTTGTGATTATAAACTGTATTGAATGAATTTGAATTCCTGTGTCTACACCAATCATTTGACCTAGGCTGGTTAGCTTAAGCATAAATTTCCAATTAATAATGATTGGTGAAGGATAAAGGGATCTCCAAGTATAGGAACTGGATGTCGTGTATTGCCCAATTGTCTTTGTACTTCAAAGTACTATTTTTGCATGCATAATGGTAACTGAGCCATCCTTAATCACAACTCAGATGCACAGGTACTACTTATGAGGCCTAATCCACCATTTATTAAACTGAGAGGCCTTGGTAAAATAATTGGAAACATTTTTCCCGCTTACTTGAATTTTAAAAAATTTAGTATTACTGATGGATGGTATCATATGTCTAGCTCTGAAAGCAATATGCCACAAAATTTTATTAATCCATTTTCCTTTTAAAGATGTTTTCTTATTTACATGATTAAAGTTTTCTTCAGACAAAGCAAATGTATATTTCTTATTGATACCACATTTCCCAATAGTGCACTATACCAACCACTTGTCACAGGAGTAAGCCAAGATTGGATCAAATTAACTAATTCTACAATGTATATCATGAAAATGAGGGACATTTGCCTAATGAAGCACAAATGTCTTTCATGTAGCATTCTGGTAATTAAATAAATGTATTAATCTTTAGACTCCTTGCATCACAGACCAACAGCTTCAAAGTATATTTTGTAGGTGAGATGTAATATATATATACACTTTTAAAAATGTTTGCAAGTAAATCTGATTATATCATCATTGAACAACACCCAAGCATAATCTAAAATTGGATAGTAGTTTTTTTTTTAATGATCATGGAATGCATTCAATTATCCCAAGCTGGGTTTGGGGCAAGTGATATTTGCACAATACAAAATTGCAAGATATTTCATATATTGCTGCCATCAGCAACAAAACAATGCCATGTAATGTCACAGCAATACTACAAAAAAAATTAAACTTACTTAAAGCTGCATCTGATGGGAGTTTAAGGAACACAGTCTTATATATTAGCAAAAATTGATTACAACATATTTACATGAAACACAATACAGGACACTAACTACACAAACCAAACTTACAGTATAAATTAAATGTTTCAAGTTAAGTTAGTCTTTAGCTAATGCTGGATAAAGAATAGTTAACTTATTGGCTAACTATCCAGTAAAGAATTTTCACCATCTAGACTATTTGTGGGAGTCAATTCACAAAGGTAAAACAGTGTTTCCTCTCTTGCTTCTTCTTCTGTTAAAGGTTCTAATTTAAAAAGTTGACTGGTTTTTTTCTTATTTTCCCATTCTACTTTTTCTGCATTTTCATTTTTCTGTAGGTGATTGTCTTCACATGTACACTTAAGGCCTGACGTAGTGTGTTCCTTTTCCAATAAACAGGAGGTATTTCCATCCAAGAAAGTTAGTACAGGATACATATTGTATTGCATCAGTTGCTTTCCTGCAAGTAAACCACAAACAAAATGGAGTTTTTAATTAAAGTGATGAAGGATGGAAAACTAAGCAGACGGTAACTTTTATATAAAAGTATTAGTGGTGTGAATAGAAGTCCAGAGCAAAAACTTTTAGAAGGGACTAGACCAGTAACACTATAAACGTTAACCCAACTGTCTTGATTATTAGTGTAATATTACCAATGATCCATCAAAATAGGCTGTGGTATATAGTTTGTTTTCTATGTTCAGCTATGCCCAAGCACTATTTTTGAGTCATCGAGATGTACAGCATGGAAACAGACCCTTCAGTCCAACTCACCTATCCTAACCAGATATTTTAAATCCATCTAATCTCATTTGCCAGTACTTGACCCATATCCCTCTTATGAACTGTTCCTATTCATGATACCCATCCCAATGCCATTTAAACATGGTAATTGTATCAGTCTCCTCCACTTCCTCTGGGAGCTCATTCCATACATGAACCATCCTCTGTGAAAAGGGTGCCCATTAGGTCCCTTTTAAATTTTCCCACCCTAAACCTATGCCCTCTAGTTAGAGACTCCCCCACCCCAGGGAAACGACCTTATGTATTAACCCTATCCATGCCCCTCATGATTTTACAAACCTCTATAAAGGTCACCCCTCAGCCTCCAACGCAACAGAAAAAACACCCCCAGTCTAATCAGCCTTTTCCTTTATCAGTATGGACATGGATTTGAAATGAAGTGCACTGCAGTACCTTCCATTCAAATAATTAATTAAATGTAGTATAATTAGATTAGATTACTACAGTGTGGAAACAGGCCCTTCGGCCCAACAAGTCCACACCGACCCGCCGAAGCGCAACCCACCCATACCCCTACATTTACCCCTTACCTAACACTACGGACAATTTAACATGGCCAATTCACCTGACCTGCACATCTTTGGACTGTGGGAGGAAACCGGAGCACCCGGCGGAAACCCACGCAGACACGGGGAGAATGTGCAGTCGCCTGAGGCGGGAATTGAACCCGGGTCTCTGGCGCTGCGAGGCAGCAGTGCTAACCACTGTGCCGCCCTCGTCTTCTCGTGTGAATATGATGAAAAGTATTCATTTAGCGCTTCCCCTATTTCTAACGTCATACACAACTTCCCCTACTATCCTTGATTGGCCCTAATTTTACTCTAGTCATTCTTTTATTCCTTTTATCCCTACAGAAAGCTTTAGGGTTTTCTTTGATCCATCTGATTAACCAATATCTTGTAGGAAAATCAATCTGCTGTCTAACTAGTCTGGTCTTTAATTCCTGACAATAGCCGTGTGCTTGAATAATGGCATGGCAAGAAACAAAGCTGTAGCTACTTACTACACAACTGACTTAAACTAGACGAGAGGGCCCTATTGTATGCCCAGAGGTATGCTGTAACAAGTTTGGTCAGGCTGATTAAAAATTTCTTAAGCTAGAACAGGACTCTTGAGGTGCTGTGCTAATGTCTCTACCTCTAAGCCAGGAACTCAGGGTTCAAGTCCCATCTGCTCCAGATGCATTCAATAACATCTCTCAGCTGGTTGATTAGAAAATATCTATGTACCATAGTGTTAGCTTTCCAGGTCTCTTGTCGTGCAATGGTAGTATCTGGACCTCTGGCTCAGGATGCCTGCATTCAAGCCCCTATGCTCCTTGCTCCTGAGGTATGTGGTGATATTTTTGAATCCGATGGATCAGCAGGCAACACTAGACTCCAAACACAATGAAGACAAATCTACTGTCAATCACCCCACTAGGAAGTAGGGACATTAGCACCTCAAGAGTCCTCTTCTAGTTTAAGATTTTTAAAACTCTGACGCCTAGAATTAAAAGTCCTAAACATCATGTTGTCTTAATCACTTGCTTCCTGCTTTATGTATAACACCCATATCCCTCAGTGATTTTTTTTGGTGTCTTGCTTCATTTAAATATGTCTTTTGATTCTTCCTTCCAAAGTGCATAAGCTGTCAATTTCTTACATATCCTAGAGTGAGACATCTCTTCGGGGACCTATAGGTGACACTCACCCATGCCTTCATCCCTTATTTTCATCCAAAATGATTCCACATCAGGGTCCCTCTCATTATGTCACTACTCACCACTTCACTGACATTATCCTTTATTAGTTAAAGCTCTATCTACAGCTCTAGTAATACGATTCAGTAGGACACTGGCCCTGGTATGGCTCAGATGTTCCATCCCAACTGAACAACTCTTTCTTACCTAGTAGTCATGAAAGTGGTCCATGAATTGAAACCTACTTCTCCCATACTAATCTTTGAGCCACACATTTACCTCCATAATCTTATTCAATGTAGGCCAATTTGTCTCAAAGCTAGCTCAAAACACAACTGAACTGACAAAAAGTACAGGGAGACAGCGAGGTCTGCAGATGCTGGTGATCAGAGTTGAGTGTTTTGCTGGAAAAGCACAGCAAGTCAGGCAGCATCTGAGGAGCAGGAAAATCAATGTTTCGGGCTAGAGCCCTTCATCAGGAACCAAAAGTACATCAGAACAAAAAGTACACCTTTTCAAAATAGTTGATCATTGTATAATGCTCCTTAAAGTTCTTGCAGGAGTCAGTTGATCAAAATCAACAAGGAGACACCATGGTAAAGTGTTGATATAGAGATGTACAGCATGGAAACAGACCCATGACAAGATGGAACTAAAAGTTCAGATATAAACCTTTTGATATAAACTCATTTATACCAACCAAAAACAAGGCCCCTAACACTGACTCCCCAGTTGGAAAAACACTTGAAGCATCACCCTCTGCTTACTGCCCCTCAGCGAACAATGGATTTAATTTGCCAATTTCCAAATGAACAGAAAAGAACAAAGCCTATATGCACTAACCAGTATCAGAAGATTTATTTTCATCCACTTTGGATTCAGCTCCATTACGATTTTCTTTAGCACTCGATACCTAGCATGAGGAAAAGAAATATGCATATGAACATAATATCAAACTAATTTTGGTTTCATGAATTATATATATCTGACATGGTTAAGAAACGCAGCTTATCTATGTTTATCATCCTTCTGATTATCTTCCATTCAGTAGAGAGAACTTAAAAGTGCTTTTAAAATTCTTAACGTGATCCTTACACAATTAGAAGCAATATCCCTCTAGACCTCATGCAAATATACAAATTCAGAGAAGTAAACCATCGGTCCATCCAGTCTGTTTCACCATTCGATAAGATCAAGACAGATCAGTTTGTGCTTTGAATTCCATACGCTCATACATCTCAAATTACTTCTGATTACCTGGTGTAACAAGACACTGTTCACCTGTCTTCAAAATACTCAATCATCCTTCTTCCACTGCTTTGAAGTGGAGAGAATTCCAAAGTCGTAAAAGCCTGAAAACATTCTGCCTCCTCACTGTCATGAAAGGGCAATCCCTAATTTTAAAGGGTGGCTTCATGTTCCAGACTCAGTCCCGAGTGGAAATGTTCTTTCCACACTCCTCTTGTACATCCCATTTGGATCTTTTACACTTCAATAGAGTCACCTCTCAATTTTATTCCCACTATAATATGGAAGCAAGCCATCCAGCGCACAGATTCCACAACGACCCTCCGATGAGCAACCTAACTTCCTACCTTATCCCTGTAACCCTGCATTTCCCACAGCTGATCAATCTAGTCTGCACATTCCTGTATCCTGTGGGCAATTTAGCATGGTCAGTCAACCGAACCCTACACATCTCTGGACTGTGGAAGGAAACGACAACACCTAGCATAAACCCCTGCAGACATGAGGAAAATTTTCTAAACCCCGGTGTAACAAGCTCAGACTGTTTAACCTATCCATATAAGACACCCTTTCATTCCATGTATCAATTTAGTAAATTTTCTCCGAATGGCTTCCTTAATTAGATCCTTCCTTAATTAAGGAGACTAAAACAACACCTCAGATGAGATGTTGTCTCACCAATGCTCTATATGACTGGGTCATAGCATCCTTATTTTTATGTTCAATTTCTAGCTTAATTTTAATACATAGGACATACAGATGATATTCAGTGCTCAGCACAAAGTCATCATTTGATCACAAAGCCAAAAATAAATAATGTTTACAGATGGTTTGTGGCAAGGTAAGAGAAATCAAGAAAGTATTCTATAAACAGATATCTGATGCATAAATTGGGAAGGGTGATTCAGGAATAAACATCACATTCTAGGATATTTCCTTTGCAACTGTTTGTAGAATTTTATTATCATGTACAAAGTTACAACGAGCTTTATAAATGTTAATAAAACACTAGAGGGTTTATTATATATTTGTAGCAATTGAGATGCTTTGTTGCTTCAATGTACTTGAATTATCTCCTGAATGATTTGTTTTAGATCAACAATGCAGAATTTTTGCAAATTATATTTTCACCCCACAATGACCAAACATTTTACGTAGCTTAAATCCCTCTCTTTATATCTACACACAGAAGTACAATGTGTCATGAGGAATTTTATCTTTCATAAAACAATGTTTTCAGCAAGAGATATACTTAAGTATAACTAGTTCATTCCCTTTTTTAGTACCTTTTCACAAATCAACTATTTTAAACATTGCTAAAAAAGAGAAAAGTTGAACATTTTTTAATCTTGAACTCATCAGAATTAGTCAGGTCCATAGAAAATTGTACTAGTTAAGACATCGTCCACTCCTGTGTACAGAACCTCTGCCCTAATATGATGTCTCATGAGGTTAAAAGAAAAGCCCAATCTCATGCAACTCAGTAAATCAATCATCCTTCATTTAGGAATAAGTTAATTCTATGATGTCCTACCTAACACAATCAAGCATCGGCCCTTATGGTGAGTGAGATAGTGTCTAGTACATTAAAATATTCTACCAGTTAATGTTAACTTTTACATGAAATTGCGATTCAAGGTGCATATGTGTGGTGTATGAGAGCTTCGATTTTGATCTAGTCGTGTGCAGTTTCCTCTAAGATGCATGGTGTTCCATGCTCAGCATCGACTTCTGGTTCCAGAAGCCATTGCCACACCAGGACCTCGGGGTTACGCACAGCCTATAAGAAAATTAAAGGAAACAGTGATGGCACGAGTGGTTAGGTCTGTGTGAATGAAGGGATTTAATCAATAATGTCGTTATTTTTGGAACCTTTCTTTTTGAAAACCAGCATGAGAGATCATGTTCCTGGAATGGTAACGATAATTTGTTTGCAAAGGGAGAATTTTATCAATGGACAGAGTAAATATTAACAGCATTGATTTGTTTTCATCTAGAATTTTTTTTTGCTCTGGATAAAACCCATCACTTGGAGACTTTTTGTTTTCAGTTTGCAGAGGACTTGGTCGAAGTCAAATGCATAAAACAGGTTACCTCAGTGTCAGGATTTTTAGTTTGAATGTTTCAGCTTGAAGTCTTTGGTCAGAACAGTGAAGGAATTATATAAAGCTGAGAAAGTCTAAGTTCAGTCCTCAAAGAGGCTATCAAACTTTCAAGAGAAGGAATTGAAAGAAACAGTTAAGTCAAACCTATAGATGTGACAGAGAAGGGAACTCTACCTAGTGTTTGAATACTATAAAGTGATGATGCTGGAACATGAGATGGCAAGATACAATGTGTTTTGAAATATGTCAATCTGTCATACGGAAAATAGTAGAAGCTATTGTTAGAAACATTATAACAGGACACTTGGATAAGTTCAAGCTGATCAAGTAGATCCAACATAGTTTGGTGTATAAGTTTATCATGTTTAAATAATCTTTGAAGTAGTAGTTTGTGTTGTGGTTAAAGGGGAACATGTGGATGCATTATTCTTAGATTTTCAGAAGACATTTGATAAGGTGCCACATCAAACGTTATTGCAGGAAATAAAAGTTCAATGTTATGGCTTGGTTAGAAGACTGGTTTACTAACAAGAAGCAAAACATCAGAATAAATGGGTCTTTTTACATTGGTAGAATGCCTTGAAAGGTGTGTCATGAGTGATGTGCCAGGAGTGTTAATGCTAGAGACTGAACTCTTTACAATGCTATCCAAATGATGGACAGACCAAAGGCATGGCAACACGTTTGACGATGACACAAAGATAGGTAGGAATGTGAGTTGCCTGAGTATATAAATATGTTATGTGAGTTTGCAAAGATCTGGCAAACAGAGTATAAGGTGGGAAACTGTGAAACTTTCCATGCCTATCTTTAAATTTTGGGCTGAAAGAATAAAAACGCAACATAACATATGGTGATGGGTTGCTAAGTTCTGAGATGCAAAGATCTGGGCTGTGCTAGAACATGAATTGAATAGGGTTAGTATGCATGTACAGCAAGTAATCATGAAAGCTAATAGAATGTTACATTTTAATGTAAGGAGAATTAAATGCAAGAGTAGGGAAGCTATGTTTCAGTTATACAGGGCATTGATGAGACAATGTCTGGAATACTGTCAATGCCTTGGACGTAATTCAGAGGTTTAATACAGTGGTACCTGAAATAAGCAGACTGTCTCATCAGGAAAGGTTAAATGGACTAAGCCTACAATCTCTGAAGTTTTAAATAACCAAGGGCCACTTAAGTGAAACATAAAGGTCCAAAAAAGGGTTTGACTGGGTGGATGTGGAAAGGATATTTTCTCTTGTGGGAGAATCTAGAACTAGGAGCGAGTTTAAAAAAGGGCTCAACTATTTAAGACAGATATGAGTAAAACAATTCTCTCTCAAAAGGTTGAGCCTTTGAAATACCCTTGCTCAAAAAGGTATTGGATGCAGATTCTTGAAACAATTTCTAGGCAGAGGTAGATAAATTCTTGATTACTAAGGTGCTGAAATAATATCGGGGTATGAAAGAAAGCAGAGATCAGGTCAAAATCAGATCAGCCATGATTGTATTGAATGAGGAGCATTCCTGATGGGCAGAATGGCCTACTTTCAGTTTGTTGTTCATATGAGAGTTGATTAAATGTAAAGAGTTTGCCTTTTTCTGTTTTATTTTCATTTTTGTCTAATAAGCTTCTGTTTATTGTTAAAACCAATCCACAGCACTGTTTTCTTTCATTTCAGTGTGATACCATCTCATTATATTTTAAAAATTCTGTCAAACTAGACTTGCCCAGTGATATCAATTAGGATCATAAAACGATGAACACTATGAATCCCTGTCCATCTAGTACTGAAGAATGTTTGACCAAGAACAGATTGAAAACTTACCTATTGATTTTTGAGTGAGACCCAATAAACAACCAGAAAGCATCATAATGTATGAAGTTAGCAAATTAGCGTGATGTAAAATTGATTTTCAGTATAGTAAAGACTTTATGAAACAAGATTACTACTCCATATCTCTGTAAGATATGGCAAAATACCATTCTTCCTCATGAAGTATTTCTAAGTGAAGTGCATTTGTTTAATGTTTGTATAGGAGCTAAGTGACAGTGCTTCTGAATAATGGGCCAAAAGAAAGATAAATGTTTTGAACTTGATTCAAAAGGGAATTAGACTGTTATCTGAAAAGGAAGAATCTGCAGGGTTACAGGGAGAAGAACTGGAGAATGGTATTAAGTGAATTGTTCATTTGGACAGCCATCATGGATAAGTTGGGCCGAACAGCCCCCTTCAGATCTGTAACAAATCGATGATTGCATAGTTTTAGCTTATAGAGCAACCTTTACTAAGGAAGATGAAAGAACAGTTTAGAATTCAACTTTGAGATAAAATCCAATCAACTATATGATGGGTACTTACATCTGACAGAACATCCGGGTCAATATTGAACTGCTTTCCTGATAATGTTGCCTGAAAATCTTCTAAACTACAGTCAATACTGTCCAAATAATCCATAAGTTCTATCCTGCAAGATCAAAATTTAATAAGCATAAATCTTCTACTGACTGAAAATCAAGCTTTGAAGCAAGAACTGATTCATTGATTTGATGTTAATTGTAACTAAAATGGCTTAACAGTAAATTATGTAGATAATGCATACATGTACTCATTAAACATTCTGATCTACCAATAAGCTCAAATTCATGTAATATGCTGAAGTTTTTATTAAGTAAAATACATAAAAATTAATCTGGTGTTTTTTGAAATCAACATTGATCTTAACATTAACATTCTTTCAAACTATAGCAAACTTTGTTTTTACCAGTACTCTTGCTAAACTGGCAAAAAATATATACCTCAATTACCTGAAGCTTACTGCATTATCATACCCTCTGTGATGTTACAGTAATCAGTTTAGGGTGCCAGTGAGACTCTCTGCCTGTAAGTTTTATTTAAGGCAAAGTTACAATATTATTTATGTGATTTATGCTGTAAATAAAAGTATAAGAGTGATGCATATACCCCTTTCATTAAACTTCTATTACTTAGTGTGTGTTTTTGGATTGGTTATGTGAACCTCTTCATCAACTGGAATATTTGATCAACTGGCACACTCCTAGTCCCATAGAAGTCGGTTAATAAAACGTTTGGTGTAGATCCAGAGTCTGAGCTATAGTGGTTCTGGCTGCTAATATATTGCACAGAAAGAACATAAATTTCCATACGAATGTAGGTCATCTCAAAACACTATATCATGAATGAATTAGTATAGTTGAGCAGGAAAATACAGTTATCACAAAGATCTACATCCAATTACACTGAATAAAGGAAATAAAACGCAAGATATTGGGGAGCTTGTAATATATCAAAATATACCATCACAATATTCCCCAAATTTACTCACTTGCCAAGAAGGTTTATGTTCTGCGAAATAACTGCATTCTCATTCAAAATGGAGTCCATCATTGAAATAGGATCTTCAGAACTGATTGATGATTCAGTGTTTGTTGTTTCAACATTGTCGGTTATCATAGTGTTCATAACATGATCAGTACTACACACATCCATTATCTCTGATGAGGAAAGTTGTTCCTGACATTTAGTAGTCTCTTCGCATAAAGAATTGTCCTGTTCTGCGACTTTGGACAGTTCACTAAAAGAACAAGGAATTTTGAATTTACAGATGGTACAGGGAACACTTCTTTAATATTATTACTTTTCTTTGACTGTGTGAAAAGCTACAAACTAAAATTAAAGTTAACAAACAATGCCCACAACATATTACACTCAAATTTTCAAAAAAAAAAAGCTAATCTGAATAACACATGAATCAACCTGAAAGTGATTCTTTTGGTTAACCATGAAGTTTGTGCAAGTATTATGATCTAGTGGTCCTAATTGTTATTGGGTAATGTCCAGTTGGTGTCAGAACCAGACATCTTATATCCTCTGCAGGAATTTGGCTCAATTCATAAATGAGTTTTTTTTTAAAAAAACAGTGAACATTTACCAAAACATAAGCCAGCAATGTTTCAGTCTTTATTTTAACAATAAACTAAGTTTTATGAACAAAAATGAAGATAAACAAGAACCCACTCTATTGCCTTCTAACAAAGATTTAGGGACTTTTAAACACACACCAGAAATAACCCAAGCACTCATATTAAAAAAAAACAGCAGCTTTGTATCACAATCAGTAAATGCCTGTCAAACTTTGCTACAATTCTAAGAACAAGTAACTCTAGCAGGACAGTCCAATTCCTTTCCAAGGACACACATTCTTTTCAATTTCTTACTTTGTAGAGCTTGAACTAATTAAAATTGCAACTCCTCTGCTGGAATCACAAATAATTCATTGAATCTGAGAAACCCTACAGTGTAGAAGCATGTCATTCAGCCAATCAAGTCCCCACCGACCTGCCAAAGAGCATCCCACCCAGGCCCACCTCCCCACCTTATCCCTACATTCTTCATAGCTTACCTGGACACTATGGGCAACTTAGCATAGCCGTTCAATCTAACCTGCATATCTTTAGACTGCGAGAGGAAACCAAAGCATTTGGAGGAAAACCACACAAAGACGGGAAGAATGTTGCAAACTCCACAGTCACTAGAGGGTGGAATCGAACCTGGGTCCCTGACACTGAGACAACAGTGCTAACCACTTAGCAACCTTGCTGAGAACCTGCTTAATTTTTTATTAGTATGCTCCTGACGTAGCTTGTAGAGCTATATGATTCTTTTATATCCACTTGAATAGACAGATGTAGCTCCAGGTTAATTACACCTCTGCAGAAGGGAACTTTCAATGTAGTATCACAGAATTATCAGAGTGCAGGGATCTTGGAACAGGTATTAATCCACGATGTTTTAAAGAGAATGTCTGCTGAAGTCATGAACTCTCAGCTTTATAATGTAGATAAAGAGCTATCGAGCAACCCGTTGGTAATCATGTAACTTAGGCAAATTATTGTTAAAAATAAAGCTAGATGATAATTAAGTCTGTTGTACAGAAGCCCAAAATAAAAATTATATTCGACAGAGCTCGGAAGTAAACATAAAGATAGTTGGTCAAAACAAGAACCTCAATGTACTAGTTAAGCATGGGTATACCAATAGCAGCTGTTCTTTTCTGAAGGGTAATATTCATGAGTAAGGTTGCAATAACATGACATTTTCAATTTATATCTTTTCTTTACTATAACTGAATGCTATAACTTGGTAAATGAAGTGCACAAGCAAAATCAAATCAAGGATAGGAATTGAATTCGTACTCATTAACAGTAAATGTAGATTCTTCATTTTTTCCTTTTTGTGTGTCCGTGATGTCACAAATAACAATGTCATCTACTGTTCTGACACACTGCTTCACACCATTTGGTCCATGTACAGATACCTACCAGAAAAAAGGATATGTATTATTAAATTATTTTCAAGTTCACTTCAACTTTCTAATAAAAGAATACAAAAGTACAAGGTGGTTTTTAATTACATGGGTTGAGTCATCTGGCTCTTTTACTATATGATGAAAATATTTTGGCTTAGAAGGTCCAGTAGTATTAATCATGATTGGCCTAGGAACAAAAAATAAAAATAAGTTAAGTATCGATACAACAAGATGAATCAAGACAGTACATGCAACTAAACTACAATTGTATCTCTTACTGTCAAAGTCAGCTAACTGGGTTAAATAATTTGTGCATCCTGATTAGTTTATTATTATTCACAACTGCAAAGAAAAAGGTTGCATTGGTCTACATTGACTACTACCCAGTGAATATATTATGTTTTATTAATAGAATATGATTTTATTCAACTATTTTGTCAATGTGAATATATTTGAGGTACTTAAGTGGTAACTTGGAGTCATCCTATTCTCAAGTACAGGAATTGGGAGGTCATGTTGCAGCTGTACAGGACATTAGTTAGGCCACGTTTGGAATATTGCGTGCAATTCTGGTCTCCTTCCTATCGGAAAGATATTGTGAAACTTGAAAGGGTTCAGAAAAGATTTAAAAGCATATTGCCAGGGTTGGAGGACTTGAACTATACGAAGAGGTTTAATATGCTGGGACTGTTTTCCCTGGAGTGTCAGAGGCTGAGGGGTGACCTTGTAGAGGTTTACAAAATCAAGGATAGGATAAATAGACAAAGTCTTTTTCCTGGGGTGAGGGAATTCAGAACGAGAGGCGATAGGTTTAGGGTGAGAGGGAAAAGATATAAAAGAGACCTAAGGGACAACCTTTTCACTCAGAGGGTGGTATGTGTATGGAATGAACTGCCGGAGGAAGTGTTGGCTAGTACAATTGCAACATTTAAAAGGCACCTGGATGTGTATATGAATAGGAAGGGTTTGGAGGGATATGGGCCAGGTGCTGGCAGGTAGGACTAGATTGGGTTGGGATACCTGGTTGGCATGGACGTGTTGGACCAAAGGGTCTGTTTCCGTGCTGTTCATCTCTATGACTCTATAAGTACTGCATAACAGAATTCCTTCATTAGTTAATTTCATAAATAATTTAACATTTTGCACAACAATAATATTTTAGTACATAACATCTTAAGTGCCCAAATAATTGATTTGATTGCCTGGAAGCTACAGAATTTGCTCGCAACCCTCATTATTTTACACTACATATTCCCCAATCTTTTTGTAACAATATCCATGCAAACATTCAAAAATGAAAAATCTTACATGGTTCCATGGAATCCAAAACAATGCTACTAACAGTACAAGGATCAGATTAGATTGGAATCCCTACAGTGTGGAAACAAGCCCTTTGGTCCAACAAGTCCACACCAACCCTCGAAGCGTAACCCACCCAGACCCATTTCTCTCTGACTAATGCATCTTACATTGCGGGCAATTTAGCATGACCATTTTTGAACTGTGGGAGGAAACCCACGCAGACACGGGGAGAATGTGCAAACTCCACACAGTCACTAGAGGCAGAAATCAAGCCTGAGTCACTGGTGCTGAGAGGCAACAGTGCTAACCACTGAGCCACCGTGTCAACCCAGGATCTGCTGGCCATTTATTGCATTAAAATTTTTAGCCTGAAGTCAAAGTCTGCAGTCCAACAGCGACCAAAGATAACCCTACAAATATCATTACAGAGAAGTTCAGAAAAATCAGTCCCAAAGTTGACAAATTGAAGGTGGTATATAATATTTCAGATTAAAACAACTGATGGTAGACAATTGTGCACTGTAAGATCTGTTTACTTCTAGTTCTAGGATTTTAAACAATGGCTATTATTTTGCAAAACAGTTTATTAATAGCAACAAATAGTTGATAAGATTTCTAAAAAATGTGCTAAAATTTATAATATGTTCTAATTAGAATCAGTATCAGCTTTTTCAAATTCAAAGCTTAAGAAATATTTAAAGATGAAGCTGGAAACCAGTTTCAATAACTTTCTCTCGCATTTGTTTACTAAAGTAATTCAACATTGTTTACACATATATTTTATATTAGCAAACTTCAATATTTATGACCGACATTAAAGTCAAACAATTAAAAAGTAGAAACATAGAAGATAGGGGCAGGAGGAGGCCACACGCCTCTTTAAACCTGCTCTGCCATTCACCATGATGACAGATGATTGTCCAACTCAATAGCATGATCCTGCTTTCTCCCGATAACCTTTGATCCCATTTGCCCCCAAGTGCTACATCCAACCGCCTCTTGAATACATTCAGTATCTTGGCATCAACCATTTCCTGTGGTAACGAATTCTAAAGGCTCTCCACTCTTTGGGTGAAGAAATGTCTCCTAGTTCCATTCTAAATGGTCAACTCCGAATACTCAAGACTGTGACCCTAGGTTCCGGATGCACCCCCATAGGGAACACCCTCCTTGCATCCATCCTGTCTAGTCTGGTTAGAATTTTAAGTCTCTAGGAGATCCCCCTCACTTGTCTAAACACCAGGGAAAACAATCCTAACATAGTCAATCTCTCCTCATACATCAGTCCCAATATCCCAGAAATCAGCCTGGTAAACCTTTGCTGTACTTCCTCAAGAGCAAGAGCATCCTTCCTCCAAAAAGACCAAAACTGCAGACAATATTCTAGGCGTGGCCTCACTAAAGCCCTGTATAACTGCCACAGACCATCCCTACTTCTGTACTTGAAACCTCTCACAATGAAGGCCAACATATCATTTGCCTTCTTAATCGCCTGCCGCACCTACATGCTTACCTTCAGCGAATGGTGTAAAGGACAACCAGGTCCCACTGCACATACTCCCTCCCAATTTACAGTTATTCAGGTAATAATCTGCCTGATTTGTTTTTGCTTCCAAAGTGAATGACTTCACATTTATCCAGTTATACTGCATTTGCCATTGATTTTCCCACTCATCCAAATTGTCCAGGTCATGCTGTAGGACCTCTGCATACTTGTCACACTCCCACACAACTTGGTATCATCTACAAACTTTGAGATGTTACATTTTGTTCCCTCATCCAAACCATTAATGCATACAGTGAATAGCTGGGGTCCCAGCACCAATGCCTGTGGCACCCCACTAGTTACTGCCTACCAATTTGAAAAGGATCCATTAATTCCTAGTCTTTGTTTCCTCTCAACCAGTTTTTATTCATTCAATACACTTGCCTCAATCTCAGGCACTTTAATCTTGCACAATAATCTCTCATGCGGGACTGTGTCAAATACTTTCTGAAAAACCAAATATACCACATTGATTGGCTCCCCCTTGTAAACTCCACTAGTTACATCTTCATAGAATTCCAACAGATGTCAAACATGATTTCCCCTTCACAAATCCATGCTGACTCTGTCTGATCCTGCCACTACTTTCTTAATGCTCCCCGCTCCCCCATTATGTCCTTGATAATGGATTTGAGAGTTTTCCCCACTACCAACGTTAGGCTTACTGGTCTATAATTCCCTGGTTTCTCTCTACCTCTCTTTTAGAATATTTGATTAACAGTAACTACCCTCCAATCTGCAGGGACTGAACCAGAGTCAATAGAATCCTGGAAGCTGACCAGCAAAGTAACCGCTATTTCTCGAGCCACTTCCTTAAGTATTCCGGGATGTAGATTATCAGGGCCTGGGGAGTTATCCATCTTTAAAGCCCTAAATTTTCCAAGCTCCATTTCTCTACTAATATTGATCTCCCCCAGTTCATCCCTCTCACTAAACCTTGCATTCTCCAACATTTCTGGTATCTGATTTGTATCCTCTTTTGCTCAACCATTTTTTCGTCTATTATACATTCTCCTATTTCTGTCTGTAGGGGACCTACATTTATCTTCACCAATCTCTTTCTCTTCACATACCTATAGAAACTTTTAGTGTCAGTCTTTATGTTCCTTGCAAGCTTACTTTCATACTGTATTCTCACCTTCTTAATCAATCCCTTGGTCCCAATCCTCAGACCTATTCTTCTCAGTCAATCTCTACTTTCCTTTGCATGCCACAGATTTGCCCTCTTACCCATTTTGCTTTTGTGCCAGACAGGAATAAACAGTTGCACTTCCCCCAAGTGTTCCTTGAGTGTTCCTATTACCTATCCAATGTCAACCCTTTAAGTAACTCTCCCCAGTCTATCAAGGCCAACACACACCTCATATATTCACAGTTTCCTTTATTAAGATTCAACACCCTCATCTCTGAATCAACTATCTCACTCTCCACCTTGATAAAAAAAATTCTATCATGTTATGGTTGCATAATCCCAAGGGGTCTCACACAACCTGATTGGCAATGATTCCCTTCTCATTACACAATACCTAACCTGCTCTTTAGTCAGTTCCTCCACATACTGGTCAAGAATAACATCCCTTATACAGTCCAGGAATTTCTCCTCTCTGGCACTGTGGCTAATTTCATTTGCCCAAACCAAGTGTAGATTAAAATCACCCATAATCACCAATATTCCCTTAACACATGTATCTCTAATTTCCTGTTCAATGTCATTCCCAACATTACCACTGCAGTTTGGGAGTCTATGGATGACACCCACTAATTTTTTTGCCCCATGATTATGAGTCTAACAAACAATTACTCCATTGCAAAACTGCAAATCAATTCATTTTAGTGTTAGAAGGCAGATCAAATGTAACAGCTGGAAAGTTAATGAAATGTAATGTGTCTGATAAGGTTTCACAATGCAGTTATTAGAGTGCTTACAATATTTAAGTTATAACTTTTAAGTAGCTGTGAGCATGTATTCGTACACTGTATAGGGTACTTGAGGAAATTCACAAACTAAGAACAATGTCATAATGTACCAAATAATGTACTGAACACTTGGGGTATATTTGAGACAAAAATAAATCCATCATTCACCAACTCAGATACAGGACTGATGAAGCAAATTCTTAATAAGCCAGAAAAATTAAAAGCTCATATTCCAAGGAAAGTATAGTTTACAATTTACTTTCAGCAAAAATTATACTTACAAATTGAATTAGTACATATAAGGAAATCTGAAATAAGTAAAGCAATGAGCAAAACTAAGATCCTAAAAATATTAAACATTTTTTTTAAAATGCATACCTTTTCCGCTTCAAGGTAACGATTTGGTTATTCTGGACCAAACTAACAATAAATTTAATAATCTGAAAAATATGAAGCATAACCATTTATAACCAAAAACCCACATGAAGAATGAAATTAAATTAACATGTTCCAATAGAAAATCATATCAGATAAAATCAAGAAATGGACTATAGTGAAAATAAAACTTTAAAAATTACCAAAATCAATTATGTTTTCAGTACTTATTTGTCATATTTAAAAGGCATGAGACGTCATAAATTGATTTTAAAGCTTTTCGTTTTAAGATTTTAACATGAGCTTTGCTGGACTAAAACAAGGCTGCTGTCAATTAAAGTATGTCAGTTGACAATTTCCAGAAAGTTCTCATCAGCAATAACCAGGACCGAGTTTACATTCTCCTGAATGCTACATCTTTACACATCTTGCACTCCAAACAGAAAGAGACCAATAGACAAGACCAGTCCTCAGTTAGCACTGCATGAATGAGGAGGGGGTTATTTAAATTCATTATGCCTCAAGTAGTGTTAAAGAAATAAATTTTTCTCATGTCAACAAACAGCAGGCAAGACCAGAAGCTTAGAAACTATCCAATAAATAAAAGTGATCCAGGAAGCCCATTAAATGACCAAAATTTCTGGTTTCTGGACACAGTTTAATTTTAAATTCTGGTCTGTCTTGCTTAGGCTAGGAAAAGCTTTTGTCAACTATTAACCTCACTGTCTACAAGACTCTGGCTCAACATAACAGCAGACTCAGCTAAGCCTGTCTTTAGTCACAAATTCCAGGAAACCTGGTATCCAGATTAAATCCTACATTTTCCTGAAATGCTGGCCAACTGCACTGCTACACCTCCATGTTGTGTTGCCATCTAACCAGACCATAGGGGCTGTTCTCTTATTAGAGAGAAGCGACTGGTGGTGATTTAACCTGAGGGCCACCAGACCTCAAGCAAGGGGAGAGGTTGAGAAGCAAAGTCCTTCATGGTAACCTCAAACCGTTGATGGAATTGAATCCACTCTTGGCATCTCACTGCCCAGCAAATCAACAATCACTGCTACAGTAAGAGATTCTGCAAGATCAGTCTATGGAAAAGTACCTTTACTGGTTACAGACTATCTGCATGCAGTCAAATCACATCAATTATAATGTTCATAAATTTTGTTTTTTTAATTATTAACACTTTTTTTTCAACTTCTTTATGCTTGTGTGCACATATTTTTAATATACTACATTTAAAGTATGCCAAGCTGTTAAACAACAATTGGATGAAAATTGACACCAAATCAAACACAAGCATGACTAAAGCTTAATCAAATAGTTTTTTTTAAAAAGGTCTTAAAGGATCAGGAAGGCTAAAGATACTAATAGTAAGTCACAGGAGTGGGGCATTTGCAGAGTGAAGGAACACAGATTGAAGGATAATAAAGCTGGAGGACATTAGCCATGCTAGGTTTGAGCGATGACACACAGGATGGACTGGGAGCAAATGTAAATCAAATACATGGGTGTGGACAATAGTGCTTTCTATCAGCTCAAGTTTATACAAGCTGGAATATCAGGAGAAAGTGAGAACTGCAGATGCTGGAGAGTCAGAGTTGAAAAGTGTGACGCTGGAGCACAGCAGGTCAGGCAGCATCCGAGGAACAGGAGAGTTGACATTTCAGGCATAAGCCCTTCATCAGGACATTCCTGATGATGGCTTAGGCCAAAACGTCGACTCTCCTGCTTCTCAGATGCTGCCTGATCTGCTGTGCTTTTCCAGTGCCACACCTTTTGATTTGAAGTTAGAATATCAGTCAAGCAGACATTGGAATAGATGAGTCAGGAAATATAAAAGCTGAAGTGGAGATGGAATTGGCAAAAGTAATTAGAACCAGGTGGAACTTATGATGGGAGAAGAGGTGTTGAAGTTTCAGTTCAGGATCAAGAATGGCACTGAGATTGAACCCATCCAAATATATACTGAGATAACAACCAAGGAGGGAAATGTAATCACTCAGTGATTAGGGAACTAAAGTTTAAACAGGAGCTATCATAGCCCATTCAGGAAATAATATCAGAAAAACGGAATTAGAGATCACAGGTTGGCAGTAAGACAGACCTCAATAGTGGTAACGAATATAAGTGAGTAATATAACACCATGGGTAAACCTTGCTTCATTTTCTAGCACACAACAGTAAAATTATTTTTGGGTCAAGAACTCAACCTTCTAATCAATGAACCTTTTAGGTTGCACAATACCAGAGTAATTTTGTCATAGAATGAGGGTGTCGCTGTCTAGGGTAGTATTTATTGCCCTTCCCTAATCGCCCAGAGCGCAGTTAAGAGTAAACCACTTGCTATGGGTCTGGAGTTTCATGAACGCCAGGTCAGTATCCTTTCCTAAAGGGCATTAACGAGCCAGATGTTTTGTCACCCCAACAATTGACAATGGATCCACTGTCATCATTAGGCTCTCATTTCTACCATCTGCGATGATAAAATTTGAACCCAGCTCCCAGTTAGCAATTCTCAATCTGCTTCCAGAATCACTGATTTTTTAAAGATCATGTTAAAGGTGCCATGCAAGTAAGCTTTGTTTGACAGGTATTTATAGGTAAAGTAGAAGACTTTAGCTGGCTGCACAAAAATCAATATTTGCCAAGGATGTTTTTGTGCTGCTAGATGTCCAAATTGCATGTGAAAGTTGAGTAAACAAAGAAAAGCCTTACCTGTCGAATTACTTGCTGCTGCTGTGCATGTTTTTGTCTAAGGTCTGCAATCTCTCTCCAAAGTGTTTCATTTTCCCTGTTGGCACACAAAAATAAAAATAAAATTGTACTGTATTACTGATGTCACTTTAATAGTTGCAGACTGAAAATCAAATATGCACAGAGTGCCACTACTTGCTGCAGCCCACTGGTTGGTGTTGGTGAGATGGGGCAGTGGGCAAGCAATATAGAAGATAGCAGGGAGGCAATACACATGCATACCAGCACCTCTGTACAAGTCTATGAATTTTCACCAAACTCAAATGCTGAAAATGCTGCCAGATGCTCCAAGCTACTGTTGGGCATTTTATATATTTTATATTATTTATTTTGTTATCCATTTAAAGCTTCCATATCACAACTTTATAACTTCAGATTTCATTAGCCAGCCTCACAATGAATTATTATTTTACCTCTGAAAGGCATTATACCCTTTAAGCACTAGTCATCCTTCAGTATATCATCCAAACAATGATCCTTCTCCAAATATTGACAATGTGTGTGGCACTTCGTTTTACCATAGTGGATAGTCAACCTGTTTACCATTGCTCAGATGCATAATTCCTACCAGAATCTTTTAAATGTAAGGATGGAGAGTTTTATCCAAACACACTATTTTGAATGGTATGCTGTCAGTCTGGCTGAGAATGACTAACTCAAGGCTAGTCATAACCAGAGACCCTCTTAACTATTTATTTAATTCACTGAGTCGTTTGGAATCATGAGACAATGTAACTTACTGATTGGGAAACTGGTAACAACAAATGGATTCTATTATGGAGATGAGATTGTCAATTGCAAGATTATGAAGCAAACCCTGCAGATGCATCTCCTCATTGCAAATCCAGAAAGAGCTCAACTAGTGAAATGGATATGTTGAAGCAATTTTATTTTTATTTTATCTATCAGACAATTATGAAAACATTTACATGGTGTCCAAGAGTCAGCAAAGGCATCTAGAGAAATGTTCACATTTGTAAGGAGCCCCAATTCTCATTTAATTCTTGTATTTGCAATAGCCAAGTGACCCAAACAATCCAAGCCTAGTGACAAAAACAAATTATCTCCTAATTTTGATTGTCGAGATTCGACAAGCTGCTTTTTTGTCAGGAATGCAGATACAAAAAAAGAGATTATTGCAATACCATTTCAAGGAAGTCAATCTTGAATCAAGATTTTCTTGTTTTCCTTGTAGTTCCTGAACACTGGATAAAATTGCAGTTAAGCCTTCTTGCTGCATTTTAGCTTCTTCTGGCTTAATCGAAGATACCTATGATAATGCAAATAGTTAAATAAGCTGATTAAACATAACTACAGATGCTCAAGAGACCAGAATTAAAAAGCACACGTCTAAGAAGGTTGCAGGGTTTTAAAACTTAGATTAGATTCCCTACAGTGCGGAAACAGACCCTTCGGCCCAACAAGTTCACACAGACCCTCCGGAGAGTGACCCACCCAGTCCCATTTCCCTCTATCATAATGGGCAATTTAGCATGGCCAATTCACCTGCTCTGCACATCTTTGGACTGCGGGAGGAAACCAGAGCACCCACGCAGACACAGGGAGAACGTGCAAACTCCAAATAGACAGTCGCTGGAGGCTGGAATTGAACCTGGGACCCTGGTGCTGTGAGGCAGCAGTGCTAACCACTGAGCCACTGTACCGCCCTCTTGGATTACACTATAGAGATTGAGCACAGTGAGATCACTGAAGGAATTGAAGATAAGGAATTGACGTTTAAATATCAACAGGTTACTGTAAATCAGTCACAGGTGTGACTGGCAAATGGGACTTGGTGTAATTTGGATACTGCATCATTTTTTAAGTGACCTAAAAAAGTGTGCAGAGTGCAGAAAAGGGGAGGTCACCCAGATTGTAAAATGAGATGAGAAACTGGATGGAAGTGAAGGATAGTTCTGGAAACAGTAGCGATAACAGTGCAGGATGAGAAAGGAAAGCTACTGCAGGTGATTCCCTGGATACAACTAGATATGTAGCATTAGAACAAGGCAGTTGCAGTCCCAGCTAAGTAACAGCAGAGGCTTAAGAGGAGTATGCGTGGTAATCCATGTCAGTGTCAGTACAGCAAATCAATGCGTTGGAAGGTTGGGATAGAAACCAAGTACTTGAAACTTCCCATTCAGATCACAAAGAATAAATCAAAACCATTATTCATTCTATCAAATCATTACTACAACAGGAAGAGGTTTAATGATGAAACGGTGTTTAACAACCCATCTGTACTAAATCCTGCAGTGCAAAATGAATTACAATAACCTAAAAGTTAGTACCATTGTACAACTTATCCAAAAAACTCACTTTTGAAAGGAATGGTTAAGTAGGAATCATACATGCATACTCAGATTTCAATAGGCCATAGGCATAAATCTGAACTCATAATTTATGTTTTAAAGGAAAACATTTTATTTGGTAGTCTTTAAATTTTCAGGTATCTAATTAAAAGATTGACCCTCTTCAGTAATCAACAGTCAATTACAATAATATATTTTGGTTAAGGCACATAAAGAGGGTGGCCGACCCATAACAGATACTTTCATCTTTTCAGAGTAGACATTAAAGTAGGAGTTCACATAAGGTACTGTATCCCTTGTACTTTAAAAATCATTACTTTCTATTTTTATCCCTAACCTTCTGCTACCAATACTTGTTTCTTAAATGGTTGAATAGCACAAGTTCCCGAAAGGAACACAAGAAGTCAGCAAACCTGAGTCAAGCATGTAATAAATTAAAATGAACAAGACAAGGCATGGAAGAAATGTAAAATAATTATTTTATCTGAAGCCCATTGCAACTTACCTTTCTTTTTATGTTTTCCAATAATTCATCTTGGCCTTGCTTGAAATAAGGATGTTGAAATTCCACAGGGCCATCACGCTCCTGTTTGACTATACCTGCATCAACATTCAGTACTTTACGAAAGCCATCTGTAATGCAATCAAGAGTTACTTCAACTTTAGGTTCTGTGGAATGGCAAAGGCAACAAAAAAGACAAGTCAATTTAATCAAGAGTTACAAATTAATAGAAGGGGCAGATTCAAAGCTTACTCACCAAAAATTCACATTCAGATCACAAGAAAAAAAAATCAAACCATGTACCATATTATAGAAACATTACTACAATAGAATAGGTTTAAAGATGGATTACAATTTGCTCAGAGTCTCTGACTCAAATAAACTCTCTTGCTACTTGAATTGGGACAAAGTGCAGACTCTAGGATTGAAAAATGTATTGGGAAAATTCATCAGACTTGTAACAAATGCAATTACCTTTTGAAAATCTACATTAATTGCAGATTTTAACAAAACATCAAAATATTACTTCATTGGTTGAATGATATTCAAAACTTAGGCATCACTGACAAGGACTGCATTTACTGTTCTTATGAAAAAATTGATGGCAAGTCAACTTGTCAGCCTGCTGCAAACCCCATGTTAAAAGTACTCCCTCAATATAGTCATGTGTGGATTTCCAGAATTCTGGTGCAGCAACAATAAAATTGTGCGCAAATTGGAAGGAAACTTGGAACTGATGGCTTTCCTCACACATTTTTGTAACCTTAATCTGCCCAGATGATATAGATTGGAAGGTGCTGCCAAAGATTCCCTAGCAATACTTCTGAAACCAACATGATCATTCTAAAAGATGAGTGACTTAATCAATTCAGGTCTTTTTCAATATATAATTTCAGTTGCATCACACTGTAAACTTTTGCTATAAACTGTGTCCTACGATCTTGTACTCAGCTAGTGCTTCCAAATAAACCTGCTGGTCTACAACCTGCTGTTGCGTGATTTTTAACTTTGTAAACCCCAGTCCAACACTGGCACCTCCAAATCAAGCTTATTCAGCCTTCTTCCAATGCTCCTTTCAAGGCAATAATCTGGTGAATCATGTTTGCAATCCCTCTACTGCAATCACAGCCTACAGTATTTCACAGTACTCTAGTGGCAGTCTAATCAACGAATAGCTCCAGTGTGACTTCCCTATTCTCATGATCTATGCTTCAACTGATAAAGACAAGTATCATCAGTATCGTGCTGGTTGCTTACGTTGATAGATAAATGTCAGCCAGACACTTGCTCAAGATAGTGTTGAGCTAACTGCAATTGCTAATCGTATCATGATTTAAAGTTCGATGAGTTAACCTAACACCACAGACACCCTACTAGTCTATGTAGGAAACACACTCAGCCAAATACATATAGGCAATTAAAAGAATGATAAGATGCTCTTCTCCTATGTGCATGTTGGACAGCTTGAAGACAGGTGAGTCACCTAGTGCATAATAGCCAGTCTCTAATCATCTTTTGCAACTGTACCACTTAACATGTGGAGCTGTGGATTAATAGTGAATTGCAGGGTGCAGATGGTGGATGACCCCAGAATAATAATCTCACTGAATGCCTCGAAGATTGCTGGACTTTCTTGCTGGATCTTGTGCAGCACCAACATGAGATGCCACATATAACCCCAAGTATGGATGATGCCTAGGTATTGCATGCAATGCAGACATGGATTTCAGTCAATAATTTATCAGTAATTTTCCTCTGCAATACAACTCATGCTTATGCTTGGTCCAGGTGGTACTGGCAGAACCATAACTAAACGTTAATACACAAGCACTATATGATAGAAGAGTTTATGCCTCCTCCTCCAACACTAACAATTGAGAAAAAAACTAGAAGGTAGCTGACTGGATTGAATATGTCCAATGTTTTATGGACCTGGAATTTTTCACATGCTTGGGTGAATGCCAGATTTTGCGACACTTGAAACAGCTGGCTAGTGCAGCTAGCTCGGGAATAAAAACCTTGAGCATGACAGCTGAAGTATTTTGTTTCATTTTGGGTATGACACTATCAAAAGGATGTCAAGGTCTTGATGAGGGTATCGAAAAGATTTAATAGAATGGTACAAGATTGAGGGATCCCACTTACATGAGGAAAAGAAAGAAGCAGGGATTGTTCTTGAAATGCAGACAGTTAAGAGGACATAAGACATGTTCAAAATTATGAATGTTCTGAGAGGCTAAAGAGACGCTGTTTCCAATAGCAGAAAGATTAACAAACAGTATCAAATATATGGTGACTGACAAAAGAATAGGTATGACATTCCTTCTGTTGTGAAAAAGCCAGCTGCTGTGATTTGGAATTTATTTCCTGAATAGACAGTACAAGCATCTTCAATAGTAACATTTAAAAGATAAAAAGGTAAGTGGGAGAGACCTTTTTTACGATTTGCTTCTACACAAGATTAGATTCCCTACAGTGTGAAAACAGACTCTTTAGCCCAACAAGTCCACGCCAACCCTCCGAAGAGCAACCCACCCAGACCCATTCCCCTACATTTACTCCTGACTAATGCACCTAACACTGCAGGCAATTTAGAACGGCCAATTCATCTAACCTGCACATCTTTGGAGTACCCAGAGGAAACCCACGCAGACATGGGGAGAATGTGCAAACTCCACACAGACAGACAGTCGCCAAAGGCTGGAATCGAACCTGGCACCCTGGTACTGTGAGGCAGCAGTGCTAATCACTGAACCACCGTGCCACCCCAGGATATTTAAAATTTTATGTTGTCAGATTCTATAGCCTTTCTTGTGTCCAGTGTATTCATTTTTTTGTTGATGTTACATGGAGTCAACTGATGCTGCTGAAATACCTGGTTCAGGAGAATGCAGAGATGCATTGTCTTAATCTGGCTGAGCCTGCTAAGATTGAGGATCAGGAAATTCATGCAGCTCCCTCTATTCATCAACTTCTTAATCTCCACCAACATTGAAAAGAGTTTTGATCAGGCCTGTTGGCTTTGATTTGTCTAGAGGAAACTCTTTAGCACATGTAGTCTACAGCTTTGCTCTTTCAGCACATCATATTCAGGCATGTCTGGTGCTGCTCCCTAGTTGCTCCTTAACAACAAAACTATGGCCCGTCTTGCCTCAGTGCGGTCATGTTAAGCAGTAAATAACAGGTCAAAGTACATAAGAATACAAGAAATAGGAGCAGGAACTGATAGTACAATCAAAGCTGCTCTATTATTTGGTTTCAACTCAACTTTCCAACTGGCTCCCCATATTTCTCAACTCCCGACACAACAAAAATCTAAGTCAGCCTTAAAATATTTATTAATGGAACATTCACAACCTTTTGTGTATCTAAACTCAGCCCTAAATGATCATCCATTTCCCTCTGACAGTACACCCACTTTCCAAATGCCCCAGCCATGAACGGAACTGCTCTGCATCGAGCCGATAAAGCCCTTCAGAATATTGTATGACTCAAAAAGATCACCCCTCATTCTTCTGCATTACAGAATAAAGGTTGAATTTACTCAGACATTCATCTTGTATCCAGGACGGTATCTCATGAACCTTTACGGTGTCAGCCTCACACTTCTATCTCTGTTTACAGATGAAGCCCACATTTTGACGTCTGGACACACCAAAGTCCTGCACAATAGCAACAAAACGTGCTCCCGCAATCATGCATGTTGACACTTACACATATTGAGTTGTCGTACAAAACTAGCCATGTTGTTGTGTTTGAAATACTTGGGTAGTATCTCTTTGGCGAATCTCTGCTCATCCAGAACCAGGAATCCGTGCCCATTCTAGTCGTGAGAAAAGGAACAACGGGGGAATGAGTGATGACCGAGAGCTCAGGGCTCACCCCGCACTGAAGCCACCCACCCTCACCCCCCCTTTCCAGCCCGGTCCCACTCCCTCCCTTCCCAGGCCGGCCCTCACATCCCTGACCATCCCGGCGCTCCCCCCCGCCGCCGCCCGGGCCAGGCCTGTTGTTTTCCTTCCCAATCCTCCACCAGCTGCCGGCACACTAGGCCTGAAGAGCTCGCGTTAGCACAACCGGATGGTTTGGAGACATATTTGGGGGGGGGGGGGGGGACGGCGGGCAGATGGCCCGGGGCTGCCCGGTTCCTTTTTTACCTGATTCCAGCAGATGAACTCGTTGGTGTCAGGGTCCTCCACCAGGGCCCACAGTTTGGTGAGGAAAGCCGGCACAGGCACCGACTGCTTCATCCTCGCGGCGGCCCCGGGGCTTCCCCACGTGACCACGGGGACGACGACAACAACAGACAAACGGCCGGCGCGCGCAAGCTGACGTCACCCGCCGGGGCCTGCGCGCTGACGTCACTCGCAGAAACCCTCTCCAAGGGGAGGGGGGTGCGCGGGGGCGGGGCTGGGATTTGGTGGTAATGGAGAAGGTACCCTAAAGGTTTGAGTTAAAAACCACACAACACCAGGTTATAGTCCAATAGGTTTATTTGGAAGCACACTAGCTCCTTCATCAGCTAGTGCTTCCAATTAAACCTGTTGGACTATAACCTAGTGT
>NC_057712.1:70748087-70817452 GCF_004010195.1 Chiloscyllium plagiosum
TGAGTTAAAAACCACACAACACCAGGTTATAGTCCAATAGGTTTATTTGGAAGCACACTAGCTCCTTCATCAGCGGCGCTCCGAAAGCTAGTGCTTCCAATTAAACCTGTTGGACTATAACCGAGTGTTGTGTGATTTTTAACTTTGTACACCCCAGTCCAACACCGGCATCTCCAAATCATAAACGTTTGAGGAGGGTTTAAGGAAAAAAGAAGAGGTTGAGGCACTTTGGAGCTGTCAAGTCTGGTCCATAAGTGTACTTACCCAAATATATGAAATAGGCAGACACATGTCCATCCAGGTGACAATTTGATGAAAAAAGTGAATTAATTGTTTATGTTTGGAAGGTGAAGAAGTATCTTGACACTGCCTCATGTTTTAGACTTCCAGACCATTGAAAACAATGTCTCAACATCTGCCATATCTCTTCAGAATCTAGTTCATTTCAGTGAGATTTCCCAACACCTACTGCATTACCTTTGTAGCAATTTTCAATAATACGATGTGAAATAATATGAACCTAGATGGCTATGTGACTACTATTTCTCCAAATCCAGATATCACCCCAATAATTATGTTCCTTAATGTTTTTAATATCTGCCTCAATTTTCTGATTAGTTTACTGAACCTTAATATGTAACTTGCCTTTCTGAAAATCCATTTTAATTCTTCCAAATATTCCCTTTGAAGGGCAATATAGACCTCATATTTTTGCCTGTATGTTATAACTATTTCTCTAGGAGATGATGGACAGATGGGACAGGTCAAGAGGATAATGCTGAGTTGGAGAGTTAAATCTGGGATTAGGTGGGTGGAAGGGAAATTTGGAAACTGGCAAAGTTGATGTTGATGCCGTGTGGTTGAAGGGTCCCAAGGCGGAAGATGAGGCATGCTTCCTCCAATTGTCAGGTGGCTTGGATTTGGTGGTGGAGGAGGCCAGGATTTTCATGTCTTTGGGGGAGTGGGAGGGGAGTTGAAGTGGCATCGAGATCCTTGCGGAGGGAGGAGGAGAACTTCTTCAAGGTGGGCATACCTATTTCTCTAGCTGAGCCTGTCATATTAATAATCACAGAATTTCTCTTCCTGATTTTTACTCTTCTTCCAATTCATGAATCATTAATCCATACTTTTGTTAATTACCTTAAGTCACAAAGATTTTGCTTAAAGTTCTTGCCTGACTACTAAGTTTAGTGTCATCACTCATTACATCCAATATAACTTGAGAAGATAATTGATTAATTAATCACTTACAGCACTGATATGTAGGCCAGAAACTGTAGAAATGCCTGCACCGTAAATGCCTGCAGTGTCTCCTATCAAACCTCTGCTCTCCTTGTATTTCATCATGGTTTTTTAACCCACTTGTTTAAACAACATCTTGATCAATTCCTTATAAGTGTTAGGTAAAGATTTTAGACACCACAATGGTAACTGAATACCTGAGAGATTCAGAATTACTGGTACCAATTCATGATTGACACTTTCAGACAGTACTTTCACTATGCTTCGTATACCTATCCTTCTTCCGGGTCCTGCTTTTCATACAGGACACTCGACAGGGTTTCAGTTGCTTGCAATGAAGGTTTGAATGTAATCCATGGTTCTGTGCAAATTGTTAGCCCAAATGGACTTGACTTCCGTGTTGTATTTTACAATTAACACATGATATTGTGGACAGATGCATCTCCCAAAGCATTGGATCTGCTCACATTAATGTCTAGTTATGTGTAGAATAACACACAGTCGTCATATTAATCAATACACAAACTGTAATGGATCCTGCTGATGGACCAATCAAATGCACTGATTTCTGTGTTTCTGACCAAGGGGCTGGCGTCCATACTAGTATTATGCCCCCATGAAGCCAGTGAGAGGCTTATGGTTACGTCTAGACACTATGTCCACTTCCACTTACAGCTGGATCCTTGATGCTAACTCTGTATGTCACTTGCGAAAGCCAGCAAGACAATTCCAATAACCAGCTTCATGGTTTATCTAAAGCTGAAAATCAAAAGATCAAGGTATTTTCTGCTCTTATTTACAGTTTGTCAGTTTATGCAGATCCTTAATCTGAATTTTGTTTTTCCAAAATTTGTTCTCATCTTGCTTGTTGCCTGTGAAATATCCTACTTCAAACAATTTATTACTGTAATAACACATTTACCTGGGTGCTCTTTCTTCAGCCAAACAAAGATTGCAGTTCAAACTTAGATTTATCTGTCTTTAGTTTCTCTCTCTCTCTAGGGCTCGGCTCAGGGACATAAAAATTGATTGAAGTTGGGGTTCAGATTCTCCTGAGTTCCCTTTCCAGTCTCTTTTTAAGTCGAAGGCAAAAAAGGACATCACACTCCTCTGACACTCTAGAAAATAGGTCTTAGCCCTTATCATGGTTGAGTCTAGATTTTACTCATACCCTTAACTAACCTAGCTTCAAATTCTGTCATTTTTCATCTCACTTCTCAAAATACCTGGGTTAAGGCCCATTAACTGTTCAATTGCCTCTATCTTCATTTATGTTTTTGAATTTTCATTAAATCTTTACCTTTACTTTGGGTTTGTGCCAGACTGGTATAGGTGGACATAGGGACTCTTTATCCAAGTATGGTGGAAGTGGTGCCAGAGTCAGGATTACAATCTTATTCCCTGTCCTGATCTGAATAGGCTTCACTCTCAACCGATCCTCACTTGGGATCACCCCTCTCATCCACTAATTTCTGCACTTGTCCCAAAGCACAAATTGGTGCCAATTGTTTTGTGTAATTTATCACAGCCTACCGTTAATTCAGTTACTTATTAAGAAATCTCACAGACAAGCAAATACTGAAACAATTACTTAAATTTTGACTAGAAAGCTGTGACTTTAAGATATCAGTCTCTTGTCAGCATTTAGAATGATCAGCATTCTGCACTTGTTGCTTAAGCTACACTTGATGCAGTACTTTACATTTACCTTCAAGTTCTTGAGTCTTAATATCTGACTCCTGAACCTTCCCCTGTGCCTTCTCAGCATTTCTGTTCACTGTCTCAAATTGATTTTGATTATTTGAAAGGTAAACTATCTTCTCTTGATTATCCATCTCTAGGGGTTTAACCTTTTCCTTTCCTTCTGTGTTTTCCAATTGGAAAACTGCCCTTTCCTGACTGGACCCTTCTGAGTCTTCAAGTTTCCATTTTATTTCTGAATTTTGTGACTGCGATTCTACATTTTCTGACCTCAACTCAGTTATCTCAGCATTTTTCTGTTTTAATGCATTCTTCACATACCAAGTCTTTGCATTAAACAACAAATTCATATCAGCCCAACTTTATCCTGCTATTAAATCCTTCATCTGTGGACTTTCCTTATTCAGGCAATCTTAATTGCACATTTGTCACAGGGTGGCAAGTTATCAAGCAGTTGTTACCTTCTCTGTCCCAGGAAGCAGCTTGTTTATGTTACTTTGACCCTTCCCAAAAATGGTTAATGGGCATGTTGCTTTTAATTCCTTTATAACAGTTCCTCCTTGTTCCTTTCATCACCGGAAACAGTTTATTCCAGAAAGAGTTATTTGCTAATTCCTTCAATCCCTGAAAAGTTATTAAATTTTGAAGTTCATAGTATCACACATCACTAATCACATCTCGCTTCACCTCTGTAAATAGAAAGACACTTGTCTGTGTGGCCATGGTCAGTCCCCTCACCCACCATGCTATCCTTCTCTTCATCAAACAGATTGCAAGCACCTCAAATGACATCACAAGTTTAGGGTCATCCATCATCAAATGATGAATTCCCTTACCTGGCTCTACACTCTCAAATACCTGATCATTAACCAATTCTAAAGTTCTGTCCAGCATAAAGAGCCAAGGCTACCACCTGGAAAAATTAAAAATCACATAACATCAGGTTATAGTCCAAAAAGCTTTCGGAGCACTGCTCCTTTGTCAGGTAGCTCATGCGGCATGATCATAGGACATAGAATTCATAGTAAAAGATCAAAGTGTCATACAACTGATGTGATGTATTGAACAAAACTAGATTGCTGTTAACTCTTTAATCACTTAGAATGGGTCTCAAAGTCCTGCAGTTCAGACTCAAGCTCACTGACTCTGACATTGCTCAAGCCACATACACCTTCTGCCCCATGTGCCATAAGCCACAAGCAAACCTACGGTGGGAGGTCTTGGTGCAGGGGCATTATCATAGAAAAATCCAGAGTTCTGAGGACTGTTCGGATCCCACCACAGAAGATGGCAAATTTGAATTAATTTAAAAATTTCAGATCATGAAACCATTTTCAGTTTTAAAATAATTACAAAAGCTGTTTAAGAACAACCTACATAGAGTCATAGAGATGTAGCGCATGGAAACAGACCTTTCGGTCCAACCTGTCCATGCCGACCAGATATCCCAACTAATCTAGTCCCAACTGCCAGCACCCATCCCATATCCCTCCAAACCCTTCCTATTCATATACCCATCCAAATGCCTCTTAAATGTTGCAAATTGTACCAGCCTCCATCACTTCCTCTGGCAGCTCATTCCATACCCGTACTACCCTCTGTGTGAAAAAGTTGCCTCTTAGGTCTCTTTTATATCTTTCCCCTCTCACCCTAAATATGCCCTCTAGTTCTGGACTCCCCGACGCCAGGGAAAAGACTTTGCCTATTTACACTATAAGGTCACCCCTCAGCCTCCGATACTCCAGGGAAAACAGCCCCAGCCTGTTTAGCCTCTCCCTATTGCTCAAATCCTCCACCCCAACAACATCCTTGTAAATCTTTTCAAGTTTCACAACATCTTTCCGATAGGAAGGAGACCAGAATTGCACGCAATATTCCAACAGTGGCCTAACCAATATCCTGTACAGCCACAACATGACCTCCCAACTCCTGTACTCAATACTCTGACCAATAAAAGAAAGTATACCAAACACCTTCTTCACTATCCTATCTACCTGCGACTCCACTTTCAAGGAGCTATGAACCTGCACTCCAAGGTCTCCTTGTTCAGCAACACTCCCTCGGACCTTTCCATTAAGTGTATAAGTCCTGCTAAGATTTGCTTTCCCAAAATGCAGCACCTTGCATTTATCTGAATTAAACTCCATCTGCCACTTCTCACCCCATTGGCCCATCTGGTCCAGATCCTGTTGTAATCTGAGGAACCCTCTTCGCTGTCCACTACACCTCCAATTTTGGTGTCATCTGCAAACTTACTAACTGTACCTCTTATGCTCGCATCCAAATCATTTATGTAAATGACAAAAAGAGCTTTATTGACAAACACACCTGGTCCCTTTACATACAACCTCTCACCTTTTAATAAATTGTCCACACATTTATTTCTCCTAGCAAAGTGCATAATTTCACAGTTGTCCACATTATATTCTAACTGCCATGTCCTACCCATTCAGTAAGACTGTCAAATTCTTCCTGAAACTGCTTTATATCTTCTCCATAACACACCACTACTTAGTTTTATAATTTTTGCAAATTTGGAAATATTTGGTCCCCAAATCCAAACTATTGACACAGTATTACTCATTTAAGTTGACACTTCTGGGCCTTTGTAAACTTTGTCTACATCGTAGGCTTTTGACGTTACTGATCCAAGATGGTGGTGGATTATGTGATTTTATATATGTGCTGAATGTATTAGTAGGTATCATATGTTATGTCGTAATATGTTATATTATGAATACTTTTCATGTCTTTGTGCTCCATTGATCACCAAAATAAAAAGAAACAAAGACAAGAATTGCAAAATACTATAACATGTTTTTTGTTGAACAGCCCATAACCAAAATACCAGCATTAGAATGTGTAGTTTAAAATAATGGTAACCATCTGTTGTTATCGGTTAGTTTTGAAAATATCAAATATCAATGAGAGTTGCTTCATTCTTGACGACCGTTCCTTGTCTACATGACTATTAAACTGGTCCAATAATGCCAGAGCTTTTTGTTTGGTCTGTTGAAAAGATACATACAATAAGCTGTTGCTAGGAGCCAAAGTTAACTGACCTTTTGTGAGATTTTGCAACTTGAAAGAATGTACAATTGCTGTAAGTGATGTAATAGTTCTTTCAAGACTCTCCATTGCCTATATACATCATGGCCTTTTAATGTGTTTCCCCAATTCATCTCAGCCAACAAATCAGTTTCCTTTATTCAAATTTTAACACTCTTCTTTCAGATTGAACTATCTCATTTTCAATCCACCTATTACATTGTGGTCAAAGATCTCTAAAGGTTCTTTTATAACATGATTATTAATTAGTCCTTTTTAACTACATAGCTTTGATCTAAAATAACCCATCCTCAAGTCAGTTTCATAGGTCAGTTAAGAGTCCATCATATTCCTGTGGGTTTGGAGACATGTAGGCCAGACTAGATATTGGACATTAGTAAGCCAGATGAGGTTTTACAATAATTGTTTCATGATCATTGTGAGATTTGCTACCATAAGATTTGAACTCCAAAGGATTACCAGTGTTTCTGGAATACTATTCCAGTGACTTACTTCCCCTTCCACATATTCTTATGTATCAGGTGGACTGCAGTGATTCCAGAAGGCAGCTTATCATCACCTTCTCATGGGAACCTAGGGACAGGCAATATTCTGGCCAGCCAGCAACACTTACATCCCATGAATGAATTTTTTAAAAGAATCTAACTGTGATATATCCATGATAAAAGTGAAGTTATCTTTCGGTGGGACCATTGCGACAGTTTCAATGCAATCAATTGTTCAGCTTCAGAACATAATGTGACTTAACAGCTAAACTCATTTAAATTTAGTTTGTTTTACATCTTCATATTTTTTCTTTTCCTTTGAGAGTCATTGGAAGGTTTAGTAGACTGATTATTAACTTGTTGAACCACAGGACACTCCTGTGACTATTTCTAGTTCAGAGGTGGACACTTCTGACTAAAGTGCAGGACTTCTTTTTTAAATGTATGATTAAAATATGCCCTCATTTAACTTGCAATGTTAGACTTTGGACACTGGGTGGCATTGTGCCTTGAACAGTGTATATTTCGGTGTACAGTATGAGCTTGATCATAGTTGGTCAGATCATTCTGTCTCTGGATATTTGGAGAGTGGAACTATGCTGAAAGATGTGTTTTGACCCTTCCCATCCCTCACTCCCAGAGGTCCCTCTGCGCTGCTACCTCCTAATTGCCCAGAAGTTCAAAATTCTAATTGAACCCTCTGAAAAAGTGCCCTGAGCTAGTGTCGGAGATTTCAAGTGGTTCTGATATTAATTGTTCACCAGGAAATGCTTGAGGAATTGAAACCTGCTGTAACTCCTGGCTAATTATGAAACTGGCCCTCCAAATATTCACACTGATTTCTTGCCCAACCAGGAAGCTAAATTAACTCCTTACCAACGCCTGACCCCGACCATCCCTGACCAGCTGAAACCCTCCTATCCTGTAGATCCCTGACATCTCATCCTTCCAGGCACCTAAACATCACAACTGACACTCTCACAATAATCTGCTCACCAGCCTCAACTCCGCCGTGATTCCCAAAACCTTGGCCCCACATTAAATCTTAAACCTATGAAGCCCTTTCTAGCCCTGGGCACCTGACCACCAATACACCCCCCTAGATATCTGACTCCCTATCTCCTGACCCTAAACCCCCAAGACCAGGACCCTAAACCAGACCCACCTTGACAAGATCACACATAGCCACTCGCCAACACGTGATCAATCTTATCCTCTCACCTACTTATCTGCCACCTGTATCCTTCATCCACATCGCAACCCACCCCCTACTTCTTGCCATTTTAACAACTTACCCACTCAAACCCTAATCAGTATACTTGCCACTCCATCTTCTGACCAACTTACTTTACAAACATACCTTCTCTCAATAGCTTATTAAAATGGTTTTGGGATCTTAAAAATTTTACCTAGTGGAATAGGGCAGCACTTGCTGTACAAAGGTAGTTGATTGAATATTGGTTATGTGAGTTGCTGACTGTGTGTCTGCCAAGATGGATCCTGCCTTGGGTGTTGGATCTCAAAAATTGTGCCAAGGTAAGAAAGGTAACCTTTTGTCTTAGATTGGAAATAAAAGGTAACCTTTTGTCTTAGATTGGAAATAAAAATTCCGACCCCAGATCTGAATATTCGGGCCAACAATTTTGACTGTGGCCTTTGATACAGATCAATTTTCCCAGCCATTCCCTTTCTCTGCAAATACTTTATATACCATATATTACTAGAAATCGGAAATGAATTCAGAAATTGCTGAAAACACTGAGCAGGCCTGGCAGCATTTGAACAGTGTCATGGTTTAAACGGTTCAGGTTACTGAAAGATCAAACCCACGGCTAGGGCTCTCTTTTCAACAGAAGCTGAAGAAAATTTGGAATATTTTTAATTCACTGCTTGCAGGAATTCATAGAATATCAAAGGTACTGAGACTGACATGTTAATGAAACATGGATTCAAAGGTAATATTTTCTGTATTTGCAGTTGTATTAAATTGTGACAGTGATTTCCTTTGCAGGTCAATGTTACTCAATCATAGGCATAGGAAATGATATGATTTAATGTTCGAATGTAATGAAAGAAGAAGCAGATAATATGTGGCAGAAAATGAATTTATTTTATTAAATATATGTGTTTGGCTGCAGTTTTTTTCTGCCTGATATTAAAAATTAAACTTCCCAGCATGAAGTGGTAAAGCTTAGTTAAGCAAAGTTATTTTGAATTGAGATAAAGTGTACGATGTGAACTGAAGATTTAAGATTCATAAAAGATTAAAAACAAAATCCCATTGGGAAAAGTAGATAGAATAGCTCAATGGAGTATTGAGGTTTAGGGCACGCAATAAGGAATGTGAAACATAAAAAAGGACAGATAATGGTGAATCTAACAAAACCTTAATAAATTAACAATTGGATTATTGAAGCAATAAAAACATTTTTAATATCAAATATAAATAGGTATTTACAAAATTGTGACTGTTTTCATTAGAACAATGGAAATTAAGACCGTTACAGAATCATAGAGATGTATGGCACAGAAAGACTCTTCGGTCCAACTCGTCCAAGCTGACCAGATATTCTAGCTTAATCTAGTCCCACTTGCCAGCACATGGTCCATATCCCTCTATACCCTTCCCATTCATATACCCACCCAGATGCCTTTTAAATGTTGTAATTGTACCAGCCTCCACCACTTGCTCTGGCAGCTCATTCCCTACACGTACCATCCTCTATATGAAAAGGTTGCCCTTCAGGTCCCTTTTAAATCTTTCCCCTCTTACCCTAAACCTATACCCTGTAGTTCTGGACTCCCCCACCCCAGAGAAAATATCTTGTCCTATCCATGCCCCTCATGATTTTATAAATCTCTATAAGGTCACCCCTCAGCCTGTAACACTCCAGAGAAAACAGCCCCAGCCTATCCAGCCTCTCCCTTTAGCTCAAACCCTCCAACCCTGGCAGCGTCCTTGTAAATCTTTTCTTAACCCTCTCACATTTCACAACGTCCTTCCTATAGGAAGGAGATCAAAACTGCACAGAGTATTCCACACCACTGTCCTGTACAGCCACAACATGACGTCCCAACTCCAGTACTCAATGCTCTCACCAATAAAGGACAGCATACCAAATGCCTTCTTCATTATCCTATCTATCTGTGACTCCACTTTCAGGGAACTATGAACCTGCATTCCAAAGTCTCTTTGTTCAGCAACACTCCCCAGTACCATACTATTAAGTGTATAAGTCCTGCCCTGATTTGCCTTTCCAAAATACAGCACCTCACGTTTATCTAAATTAAACTCCATCTGCCACTCCTTGGCCCATTGGCCCAACTCATAGAATCCTACAGCACTCAGACAGACCCTTTGGCCCAAACTGCTCCTTGCTAACCAAAATGTCCATCCACACTAACCCCATTTCCCTGCAATTGGACCATTTCCTACTGAACCTTTCCTATCGGTGTATTTGTCCTAATGTCTTTTAAATATTGTTAATATATCCACCTCAACAACTTCCATTGGCTGTTCATTCCACATGCATACCATCCTCTGTGTAAAAATGACCCTCAGGTTCCCTTTTATTCTTTTCCCTCTAACCTTAAACTGATGTCTTCTGGTCCTTGATTCCCAACCCTGGGAAAAAGACTGATGCATTCACCCTATCCATGCCTCTCATGATCTTATACACTTTTATAAGATTCCCCTTCAGTCTCCTAAAGAAAAAAGTCCAAGCTTGTCCAAACTTTCCATATAACTCAGACACTTGAGTCCTGCCAATATCCTTGTACATTTCTTTTGCATTCTTTCCAGTTTAATGAAATCCTTTTTTTAAAATGCAAGATCTCACACTTAGCTATATTAAACTCCATTTGCCATTTCGCAGCCCACCTCCCCAGCTGATCAAGGTCCTGCTGCAATTTCTGAGAACCTTCCTCACTGTCCACGATACCACCTATTTTAATGTCATCTGCAAGCTTACTAATCATGCCTTGTACATTCTTATCCAAATCATCGATATAGATAACAAACAGCAATGTGCCCAGTCACTCGATCTGAAATATTAACTCTGATTTCTTTTCACAGGTGCTGCCAGATGTGCTGAACCTTTCTAACAATTTCTGTTTTTGTTTCTGATTTACAACATCCACAGTTTTTTCAGTTGAAATTAAGAGATGATTTGGTAAAGATGTTTGCAGTTATAAAGGGCAGGGTGGATAGGAATTTGACTAATTTAGTCCATTAAAAAATATGGGAAGAGGAAACAAATGTAGGGGATTAAACATCAGAAATTAGGAAAGGGAACAGAAGTAACATTATTACACAATGAGATGTGAGGCAGACACAATAGAATGGATACTATCTACCCCATCCCACAATTTGGCATGTTCTCTGTGTCTACAATAGGGAGGGTGGCCAACTCACCAGTTTCCCATCCACCCCACAATTGACCTCCCTCGTTGGAAGCATGGGCAAGTGCAAAATATCGTCAGCACACCCACCATGTGGAAATAGTTGACTAATGTGCATGTTAAAGATTCAGTTGATTCCAGTATTATCCTGCCTATGGCATAATATGGTGGAATGAGCAAGTAGTGAGTGCACATTCTCTTTACAATGTTAAACTTCTGGGAAAGAAGGTGACATATTTATCTTTGAAGGTTGCCCTTTGCCCATTAAGGTAACTCCTGAGATGGTAGTACTCTCCTTCTTTTCTGTCTGCCCATATTTCAAAAGCCACCCTAATGTGGGCAAATGCTTCTCACCCAATACCCAACTTACCTCACTCTGCCCTCTTTTGTGAGCCTGCCTATAGTTCCAGCCGTGCCCAATACCAGGGTCACTGGTTTTCAAGATTCACAGCTAGATATGCCCTCACACCTACCTTGCTTTCTTCACCCTCACACTTCATGGCTCTCACATTCATCTAGTTATTCATTGTTAGCTGCTATATCACCCAATGTCACTTACATTTTCCCCTCTATCTTTCAGCACCAGTTACACAACTGAAGGAGCAGAGCTACCCAGCAGTATAGAAAAGTTGGTTTGCTTCATCATTGGGTCAGCTGCAAGGGGCTTGTGGCTTCTGATGTTACTTAAAACATTGAGGACAGAAGCATGTTCTTGCCTCACAGCTCTTACATACCGCCACAGAGGATTCAGTTTAAGATCTTGATAGGGCCGTATACAGGGAAAAGCTGAATGGCATTCACACCAAGCTATGGGATGCATTGGCTCTTTTAGACAACTAGCTTTTATAGTCAAATATGTGGGGTTACGTTTTGGACTTGACAGAGGGCAGACTTCCCTGTTCCTCAGCTTCTGTTCCATGTCCTTGTTGTGTTACAGAGCCAGAGGACTGAACTGCTGCCCCGGTCCTAAAGTCATCCAGGCTTTTGATATTCAAATCAACTGCTCACCTGGCTGCCCTTGTGAGGATATGGCAATGCTCCCTTGAAATCCAGGCACTCAAAAGACTCATCCACAAACAGTCGAGCCCTAACAGTGGACAATTTTCCAAAGATTTAACTGAGATTTAAGATAATCACAGTGCCTAGTCCTTGAAATACCATTATTGCCATGCCCATTTGAAGCTTAACACTTTTTACTTTGCTTGAGTAAGTCCTGGAGAAACTGTCTAGACATTTAGTGACCAAATTTAGAATCCTGGCAATTACTTCAGCTGCTTGGGATGTGTGAAATCAGTCAGAGTCTTCAGCGCATGCAGGGGATTTGCCTGTAGGCACTCTTATCCTGGCAGAATGCTGCATAAACCATGCAAGAAATGACTGGCAGTCTGGGGGGGATACTAGCACATTCCATCTGTTAAACTTATTCACTAAGAATTTTGGAGAACATATTTAATAGAATTAAAAGGCATTTTCGTGCATAAAAGAGTCCCCATCTGCTGACAAACTCAAATTTTTATGAGTGTCTACATTTAGGACCTGAGACAATAAATAATTTTTAGCCATTTTAGTCAGTCATGTATGTCACATTCACAAATTTAAAATGGTCAGCACAGAATTTTCTGTAATTGTTGTTTCTTTTGGAAAATTGGCCATAAAAGATTGCTAAAAGTCAGATGATATTTGAAATTTCTGCTCAGATCCAGAATTATCTCAAATCTGCCAGAAGTTCCTAATTAAATGAACATATGCGAGGGTGTCTCTTGAATGGAAATGTGAAAAAAACATAAAACCATTCATGGAATTCACACCTCCCATTATGCATGGACTTAGCCAAAACTCAAAGTTCAGACTTCATATGCAGAACCTTCTTGAGTCATTGTTGGATTCAACTGCCAATTGGACAGCCAGTGAGAGATCCATGTGGCTTCAGTTCACAAAGGTCCATTGAACTACAACCCAGTCAGGCTAAGGTGAAGCCAATGGTAGCCCTTCCCCTTGAATCAATTCTCTGGAGGTGGGAAGCTTGCCTTTTGAGAGCTGCTGACTGATCAATGGCCTGACAGTTCTTGCGTTTAACAGTTCCAGTGGGGCTGCTACCAGGACAGAAGCACAGAGCCACCTAGCTCACCAGGCCATTAATGTGAGGGGATGTATTTTGTGGGGTGTGGTGCAATGAAAAGGTGAAAGCTTGTCAGCAGCAATGTTAAGGACGATTTTATTCAGCAGCACCCCACTCCTGAAGTCCAGTCCCTCGAGCAAACAATGATTGTTATTCTCCCTGGAGGCCATAAACTGGCCACACAGTTTTAGCTGCAACACTCACCTTATGCCAACAACTCCCCAGAGAACAGTGGAGGCAGTGCATTTTTAAAGCTGAGTGAGATAGATTTTTTTTGATTGACAAGACAATCAAAGACTATGGGGATAGACAGAAAAATAGAGTTTAAGGCATAATCTGATCAAATGGCAGATTGGTTCAAGAAGCCAAATGGTCTACTCCTGCTTCTATTTCATATTATGGTCATGTTTGTATGAATATTTGCATTGAATGAGCATATGATAATGAATTCTTGTGACAAGAAATAGCCTGTGATCCCATTTCTGAAGAAGAGTTATATTTGATATGAAACATTTGCTCTATTCACTTGTTATGGATGCTGCCTGATCTGCTGAGTATTTCCAGCACTCTTTGTTTCATTTTCAGATTTCCATCATTAACAACAGTTTGCTCTTATCTTAGCTCCTGAGATCTGACCTATGTGGATGTGACATACCTCAGTAGTAATTTTTTATGAGTATCCAGTGAATCCATAGCAGGAACTGAAAGTAGGGGGCTATGGTAACACATTGGAATGGGGTCATGACAGAGGGGGAATTGTCCACGGTTAGGAACACCCTAGATTTAAGAGGGGTACAGTGTATGCTCACACCAGGCATGGTTATCTCATTTGCCAGAGGCTGATGGGAAAGGTCATCAGATGTAGGCAGTTGTTTGTGGACTTGGGGGAGTGCAAAGCTCATAGGATTTAAGGCATGGGCTACTAGGAAAAGAATGCGGATATTTGGGGGCTCACTGACACATTCAGGCTGAAGTTGGAAGCCACTGGAAAAGGAGTGATTGCTCACCTTCCATCATGATGCAAGCCGAAAGGGCACATTGAGGAAGACACTGGCTGAGACCTCAGTCCACATGAGTGGGTGAAGTGCAACTTGATCTATGATGGGGTGTGAGGGTGGGGGTGATGTGAGGGTTGCAGAAAACACTGATCATAAGACTTTTAAAGGGTAAAAACGGACCAACGTGATGCGCAGCACACAGGCTGCCTTTTTCTTCGGCCATCATATAGCATTGAACGTCTTTCTAATTAATGCAGCAAGTTTGGCAAGATCAGGCAAGTGAACTCGATTGACCTCATGGCAAAAAAAATCTTAAAAATATTTGACACAACTCCGGTTTAGCCAAAAATGTGAGATTCACCCCAAAGCCTTTGAGATTGCAGAGCAGACAAATATATTGTGCCGCACCTAGTGATTTCAAAATATCAGAGAAGAATGTTAGGGTGATTGGAGGATGTACCTTACACAGATTAGACAAATGGCTAAGAATAAATAAAAAGGGGATAGTGCTCACTGTCACCTTTCATGATGATGCAAATGGAAGGTGCACAAAGAGGAAAAAAATTGGCTGTGATCAGAGGTTGAGTGGGTGGGGGAAGTGATTCAACCTGCAAGGAGGGGTGGCTACAGATTCAGTGTTGTATATTGCATGCATGTCCTTTACCTTTAAAAGTCCTATGATCAGTGGTTGCTGTAGCCCCCTCCCTCATAGGTTGAGTCACTTACCCTGCCCACTCCAAGTGAGGTTACAACCAATTTCTTCCTCTTTGTGCTCTTTCCATTTGCATCATGAAGGCCAGTGATCAGCCATTGACTGACAGCCTCAGGCCTGAAGGTGCGGCAGAGGCCCCAGGCAAACTAAATCCTCACCCCAGTGGTTCAGGCCTTAAACTCCACAGGCTTCACACTTCCCCAAGTCCACACACAACCTGTCCACGTGCGTGCATCTGCCCAATATGTGACCGCAGCTGGAAAATGAAGCTGCAGAATATGCCAATGAAAATCGCCAGCGTGGGCTCTCAGTTTCTTAAGGACCTATCCAGATCTCTGCTCTGAAGCTAGGAAGAAAATTAAGCATTGCAGATTTCAGAACGTATCATGGATTTATGAAGAAAATTTCTGAGTGTATGAAAACTTAAAAACTTAGATGATAAAAAATAATTTTGACAGCGTTTGCACTAGATTTGGGGGTGATGTTGATGGGTACAGTCCTCTACTTGGATATTCTTCTGATTTACAGCTGATCAAACAGTTCAGCAATGAGTGAGGGTGAACTTTAATCCTGCAGGAAATATGACTCAAGTATAAGTTAGAACCCCACATTCTAGCTAAAATTTGATCTCAGGATTTGACTTTTTCACAAGTATACACGGTGTTATTCAATGCAACCTGACCTCCAACAAGGTTAGCAAAAGTGTTGCAGTCTGGCTGAGCATCCCATCGGCCCCATTTCCTTCAGCAGTCACAGCCACAATGAAAATAAAGGCTGATGTATCTCCAGTTGTTGTCAGTGAATTTGCAAGATTGCCTGTAAAAAATATACTTGCGTGAGCGTTGTGAAATTGGAACCAGATTTGTTTCAGTGTTTTTGATTAATGCATTTATGTTATCCATTGAAGTAAAATGCAAGGCATGAGAGGTTGATACTTAGCAAGGCATTGAAATGTTTCTGTCTCTATCTGTGCCAAACCTACCAGGCATTACCGTCATTCATTGTATATACTCTTTTGAACTAAATTTTTACTGCAAAATAATAAATCAATTGATGAAGACATTTCTAATTTGTAGTGACTAAAAATGAAGCAATGCTAAAAATATTCAAAATCCTCTCAATGGCACATTCATACATCAGAAGGAAATGATACAAAATCTGTAACATATAGCAACTTTATGTATTTTCTTTCCAATTCATGTAGTAAAGAGACAATTATGCACAGGATATGGAAATGTTGCATAATTCCATGGAAAGGTTATCCATATTGTGTTGGAAAATGAATTGAAAATTTTCCAAAGAAAGGATTTAGGTTTGTGAAGTAATTTTTAAATGAAGATTATAAAAGCAAAATAGGTTTCCATACATTTATTAAAGGAGATCATAGATTGCAGGCAATTATCTGAACTTGAGGCCATTACACATAACAGACTGTACTGCCTCACAGAAATGCTGAACAAATATTTACAGCATAATACAGTGATGGTAAGTGCCTTTCTGATGAGTTAGGAGAGCCAGGCTTGATTAACAGCTCTTCTGGCCTATACCTAGGCAAAGAGAAATAAGTCCAGAATCAAGCACAGCATTTTTGGCTGAATAGAAAGATGTGACAATGTAGATGCAGTCAGACTTTGCAAAAGTGGGTCAAGTCCAGCAGGAAGGAATATTGCAAGAATTATGCTTAATACATCTAATTGATTTTTTAATGAGTTAAAAAGAGGTTGATGAAGAAATCTGATGTTTGCCTTCTATGTGGATTTTAGGAAAGTAGTTTATAAAATTGTGATGATATGGTGTAATGTGTTTTTTTTTGTTCTTCATATAGATCAGACCAGACTGAAATTGAGTTACTGTACATAAGGAGAAAGTGAGGACTGCAGATGCTGGAGATCAGAGCTGAAAATGTGTCGCTGGAAAAGCGCAGCAGGTCAGGCAGCATCCAAGGAGCAGGAGAATCGATGTTTCGGGCATGAGCCCTTCTTCGGGAATGGATTCCTGAAGAAGGGCTCATGCCCGAAACGTCGATTCTCCTGCTCCTTGGATGCTGTCTGACCTGCTGCGCTTTTCCAGCAACACATTTTTACCTCTGATCTCCAGCATCTGCAGTCCTCACTTTCTCCTAGAAGATTTTAACCTACTGCGAATCCTCTTACAAGGATGCCTTCCTTGAAGAAGCTCTCTTCCTCACTGTACATAGTACATGATCTCTGTGCTATACAGGTTCCTGTCACTTAACACTATGCACAGAATATGGAAATCTTGCATAATTCCATGGAAAGGTTATCCATATGGTGTTGGAAAATGAATTAAAAATTTTCCAAAGAAAGGATTTAGGATTGTGAAGTAATTTTTAAACGAAGATTATAAAAACAAAATAGGTTTCCATATATTTATTAAAGGAGATCATAGACTGCAGATCTCTGTGCTATACAGGTTCCTATCTCTTAACACTAACACCTCCTATCACTTCGGCGAGGCACTAGCCTGGTGGCATTATTGTTAGACAATTAATACACAAACTCAGTGAATGTTCTGGGAACCGTGGTTCAAATCCTGCCATGGCAAATGGTGGAATTTACATTCAATTAAAAATATCTGGAATTAAGAATCTATTGACGACTATGAAACCATTTTTAATTGTTGAGAAAACCCTATCTGGCTCATTAATGTCCTTCAGGGAAGAAAATATGCCATCTTCACCTAGTCTGGCGTACATGTGAGTCCAGATCACACAACATTGTGGTTGACTCTCAACCATCTTCTGGCCAATTAGGGCAATGAATGGTGAGATAGTGGAGAGATTTATCTGGAGCCTGGAAGCTCTCAGCCTCATTCCTGATGAAGGGCTCCTGCCTGAAACATCGATTTTCCTGCTCTTCGGATGCTGCCTGATCTGCTGTGCTTTTCCAGAAACAGAATACGGTGAGTCAAGGTAAACGCCATTTCACATCGGACTATGGTATTCACACAAATCACTTTTTTTTGTCATTTATGAATTATTTGGACCTTGTAATAGAATACAGATTGCAATTTATGATATGCCAATAATAAGAACTTGAAAGAATGGCAAAAAGTGAGGATGAAACAAATTTCCTACAACATAATATTGATATGTAGCAGAACAAGAAGACAAGTTACAGATGGGAATTAATATGGAGAAGTTCAAGATAACTTATTTTTGGCAGAGGGGATAAGGAGACAAAATGTAAACTGAATGGCACAGTGTTAAAGAGTATGCAGAACGGGAAGGATTTGGGGGGTGTATGTCTACATGGCTGCACAGGCTATGGGCAGGAGTTCACCACCACAGTTTCATGTAGTTTCAGAAACTCCAGAGTAGATGCCAATCTTGTAAACTAGACACCAGAGATATTACCCTATATCCCTGACAAGGAAGGCTTCAGGTGAAATTGACCTGGAATGCATTGGCTGTGAGGATGATTGAAGCAGAAACAGTCAATATTTTCAAGAGGAAGTTAGTGAACACTTGACAGAAATAGACTCACAGGACTACAGGAATTTAGCAGGAGAATGAGATTGATGGATTACTATGTAGACAGCCAGCATGAATATTATGGTCCAAATGGCCTAATTCCTTGCTGCACATGAATCTGAGATATGGAAAACACTCAGCTGACCAGGTAGCATCTGTGGAGAGAAAAATGACTAGTAATTTTAACCTAATCCATTTGGCAAGAAACCTAAGAAATAGGATGTATGTTAATTGTTCCAAGGTCAGCCAGATAGACCTCATAGAATACCAGTTCCTTTATTGGGTCTCTTAATCTGGTCCAATCATGGAGCCCTGGCTGACAGCTATAAATAGGCATGCTGTTCACTCTGAGAGCTGGCTCTGAGGGAGCTGGATCAATGTCAAAGGTTCTCCATGTGGTAGTGAGGGTGACTTGATGACAGGATACTGGCCTCTGTGGAGCCATTTCAAGATGGAACATGTATCATCAGCCAAGAAGGTTATGTCAGAGTACAGCAGGACATTGATCAATTAGGCCAGTGGGCCAAGGAGTGGCAGATGGAGTATAATTTAGATAAATGTGAAGTGCTGCATTTTGGAAAGGTAAATTAGGGCAAGACTTATACACTTAATGCTAAGGTCTTTAGACGTGTTGCTGAATAAAGAGACTTTAGATTTCAGGTTCATAGTTCTTTGGAAGTAGTGTCCTGTATACACAAGATAGTGAAGAAGGTGTTTGGTATGCTTGTCGTTCTTGGTCAGTGTATTGAGTATAGGAGTTGGGATGTCATGTTGCAGCTGTACAGAACAACAGTTAGGCCACTTTTGGAATACTGCGTGCAATTCTGTTCTCTCTCCTGCAGAAAGGATGTTTTGAAACTTGAGTGTGTTCAGAAAAGATTTACAAAGATGTTGTCAGAGTTGGAGGGTTTGAGCTATAGGGAAAGGCTGAATAGTGTGGGTCTAATTTGCTTGGAGCATCAAAGACTGAAAGGTGACCTTATAAAAGTTTATAAAATCATGAGGGGCATAGAGAGGGTGAATAACCAAGATCTTTATCCCTCTTTTGCATACCCTCAGCACCTTCTGAAGAGCCATTCTCTCAGGTATGTCTTTTAGGACTCACCCAGCTCATTCAGTGGTGGTGTTACAGTCACTCTTGGTGATGAGTAGAGACCAAGAGTCCAAAACTACAGGGCATAGGTTTGAGGTGAGAGGGGAAAGGTTTAAAAGGAATGTAAGAGGTGCCTTTTTCAAGTAGAGGGTGGTGTGTGCATAAAATGAGCTGCCAGAGGAAGTGGTGGAGGCTGGTGTAATTACAACATTTAAAAGGCGTCTGGATGGGTATATAAATAGGAAGGGTTTCGAGAACTATGGGTCAAATGCTGGCAAATGGGACTTGATTAATTTAGGATATCTGGTCAACGTAGTGGAGTTGTACTGAATGGTCTGTTTTCATGCTGTATAGCTGTATGATACTATGACTATTATGATGTTTTCTTTAAATTCAGATGATGTAGAGAAGAGTCTTGATCCTAATCTTTCAAATGATTAAGCCAATATTGGTCTCATGTAAAATGAGAATTTAGCTGCGAAATGATTATTTTATTTTTCTCAATGCATTTAAAACATTGAATCAAGTCCAAACAACACCACTCTTTAAAATGAGTCATGTGATGTGGACATCACTTGCTGAAACAGCATTCATTTCCCGTTCCCAATTGCCCTCGAGTAGGCAGTAATTGTTCTTTCTGTAAATGTTGCAGTCTTTTGGGGTGTTGGGTCACCCACAGAGCTGTTATGTACAAAGTTTCAGTATTTTGATCCAGTGACATTGAAGAAACATGTAAGTCGTGATGATATGTGGCTTGGAGGGTAACTTGCTGGCAGTAACATTCCCATGTACCAAATATGGAAAGTGTTGGATGTGGTACCAATCGAGCTGCTGGTTTGTCCTGGATGGTGTCCAGCCTCTTGCATGTTATTGAAGCTTTACTCAGCCAGACAAGTGTTTAGTATTCCATCATGACGCTGACTTGTACTTTGCAGATGTGTGGATGAACAGATATCGGGGAGGCAGGAGGGTATTTTTCCACCACAGAATTTTCTGTGTTTGTTTCAGATTTCCAGCATCCATAGTATTTTGATTTTATTATTTTACCTTGTGTAGATAACAGTTCAGTGTTCCATGACAGTAATGCCATTGGTGGTCACGGGGCAATGGTTAGATATGCTTTTGTTTGAGATAGTTACTGCTTGGCACTTCTCCGTTGTGCCACTTATGAACGCAAGTCTGGATGTTGTCCAGTGCTCGCTGCATATGAACAAGACCTGCAACATGAAAGCTGTTGCCCTAGGAGTCCTCAACATTGACTCCAGATGCCACACAGCTTTAAAGTATCAAGTCAAACATGGGGATATCTCTGCTCATCACCAAAAGTGACTGTAGCACCACCACTGAATGAACTAGGTGAGTCCTAAAGAACATACCTGAGAGAATGGCTTTTTGGAAGGTGCTGAGGGTACACAAGAGAGACAAATCTTCTTTATCTTGTCCTCAACACTCTTCCTGTAGTTGTGCATCTGTCTATGACAGCTTTGACAGGAGTGATTACTAACAGTCGTTATGGAGGTATCTGTCCTGTCTCCACTTTGAAAATGTCTTCTACCATGTATGTAGCACTGTTACTATGAAATGGAATGGATTTCGAAAAGATCCAGCACCTCAAAACTGAGTATTCATGAGGTATTAATGGCTATGAACAACAGCAGAACTGTTTTCAACCACGATCTGTAATTAAACAGCCTATTCCATTCAAGATTAGCTCTGATTTATTAAAGAATGCAGAAGGTCATGCTAGGAGTAAAAATGCTGACCTCAAATTGAGGTGTTGATCTGTGAAACTCCAACACAGAACTGTTAGTATACAAATAACTGAAGGAGCATGCAATAAAAGGAGCAAAGCAATTTCGTGGTTAATGGAGTAGATCTAATATTTGCAATCCTGCCACCTCCAGTAGTGAGTGGTGGTAATTGATTCAATGATTCATTGGAGAAGAGGTTTCTACAAATTGTCCCTCCTCAATGATGGAGGAATCCAGAACCTCCAAAGTAGAAGACAACGCTGAAGAATTTATCACCATATCCAGTGAGGAGTACCAAGTGAATGTTTCATGAGGATCCCAGCATCACAGCTCCCAGCTTTGAACTAATTCAGGTCACTCCATATAATATCAAGATTTAGTTGAAGGCTCTAGATACTGCAAAAGATGACAATGTTCCAGCAATAGTACTAAGGATTTGTTTTCCAGAACTAGCCTTGCATCCAGACTGGCATCTACCCAGTTATGTGGGACAATTTTTCGAGTATGTCCTGTCCCAAAAAATAGTCAGGAAATGTCCAACCAGGCCAGTTACTGTCCCATCAGTCTATTCTTGATCATCAACAAAGTGACTAAAGGGAGTATCAACAGTGCTATCTAACACCATTTACTGCTCAATAACCTGCTCACTGATGCTCAGTTTTGGTTCTGCCAGGACCAGTCCTGGACTCAATTTAGTACTGGTCCCCACATGAACAAAAGATCTGGACTCAAGATGTGAAGTGAGAGTGACTTCCCTTAATACCAAGGCAAAATTTGATTGAGTGTGCCATCAAGGAACTCTAGATCCACCCAAGTCAGTGTGGATCAGGAAAAAGGGAGATGGCTTTGAGTTCACCTACTTCAACAGTCAAATAAACACTGAAGACAACCAAAGACATTTGGTCTGGTCAATCAATCAGGGACGACAAGTTATACACATTTCCATTGGAGTCTGAATAGCATCCTCAAATTTAGGACAAGACCAAAAAGTAATTTTCTGGTTTAAGCATCCAGATGAAAAGGGGAGTACCTGTACCAATCAGAACGATATTGTAGCTCCAAAATTCAGAGAATGGCAAGGATAAAAGTATTTGTATCAACAGAACAGCTGTCTCCCAGGAAGGAAATTCCAAAGGGAGTTTAATGGTCCTCCAGATAGGGGAATGGACCGATAACATTTATAAAATATGGTGTCATCTGTGAGGGATGTAAGATCCTCCAGTAGTGAAATTATTCACATTTCGGAACCAAGAGCAACAGTCCTCAAACAAAAATCCTACCATTCTTCTCACTCTGAGAAAGTACATTTTAAGAGACTTGTGAAACATCCAGATTGCCTACTTTTGTAAAGTTAGAGACAATGTAATGCAGCAGTGGTAAATGTAATATGAATGTATGTATTCTAGCATAATAGAATAAGACTGAGAAAAGTGCCTTAGTGGAGATGTTGTGTAAGATAATGGTTCGAAAAGGGCTAATGTTCATATTACATTTGCTCCATCCTCTCTGAGGTCAGACAGAGTCTGTGGATGGAGGCAAACAGTTTTACTTCAGTTTATGGAGAGAGATGCTATAACTGTATCAGCTTTCTAAGGACCTAGTGATCATGTTTGATGAAACAAAGTTGTAATTATTGCTATAGAGTAATAAACATTCTTATTATGAAGAAAGAAGACCTCTTATAGATATTCCACAAATCACTAAATAAGCTCAAGACAGAGAAAGACCAAGGAGGATTGGTGGCAATGAACTACCTCAAACAACTCTCACACAGTACCACACGCTGGTAGAGGTGGCACATAGCACAAGGTACGAGTGTGTCATGTGAGAATATACAGTATGAGGTCAGGTAACAGGAGGTGCTGGAATATACATGCCATCTGGAGTCTGTACATCAGGATAATGTGTGATATGTGAAGTTGGATTTAGCAGAAGCATACTATCGTAGAAACACACAAACAGAAAATAGGAACAGGATTAGGCCATTCGGCCCTTTGAATCTGCTCCACTATTCAGTATAATCATGGCTGATCATCCAACTCAGCATCCTCTAACAGTTTTCTCCACGTGTCCTTTGATTCCTGGTGTTGGCTTCAATGATTTTACTGATCATGGCTTCAGTGATGTCACACCAATTATTCCCAATAATGTCTCCTGAAAATGGGTGAGAACGTGCTGCCATGCCTGTCCACTAATTTGTCCTTCTAGAGTATGTCAATGAGTGTGTAATGTGTTTGTGTGATGTGCCTGATTCAGTTGAATAACCTGGCAATGTATCCAATCTGTGAGATATGGGCTTCCAATAGTACAAAATGTATGAGGATTAGAAAATGAACATGATAGTTGCATTGTATTTGTTAGAGATTTTGTGATCAACGAGTGAACTGCTGTTTGTGAAGCTGGTGGAAAATGGCATTAAAAGTGTATTCATTGACCACTTAGGCAAGGAGGTGACATATTGGTGACCTCACTGGATTCAGAATCCAGAGCCCCAGGTTTGAATCCCATCCTGGAAAATAGTGACATACAAATTCAATAAGAAATATGGAATTAAAAGCTAACCTACAGCTAACGCTATAACCACTATTGCAAAAAAGCCAGCTGGCTCATTAAAGTGCTTTAGAGAAAAAAAAACTGATGCCCTTATTGAGACAGGGTTAGATTAATTTTTATTTTAAGATTCCCTACAGAGTGGAAACAGGTCCTTCGGCCAAACAAGTCCACACCGACCCTCTGAAGAGTAACCCACCCAGTCCCATTTCCCTCTGACTAATGCACCTAACACTAGGGGCAATTTAGCATGGCCAATTCACCTGGCCTGCACATCTTTGGACTGTGGGAGGAAACTGGAGCACCCAGAGGAAACCCGTGCAGACAATGTGCAAACTCCACACAGACAGTTGCCCAAGGCTGGAATTGTACCTGGGACCCTGGTGTTGTGAGGCAGCAGTGCTAACCACTGAGCCACCACGTCACCCCAAAGGCCTGCAAATTATTCCAGATCTCCAATAATGTGGTGGACTTTCAAACGCCTTCTGAAATGATCTAGTAAGTCACTCAGTTAGGATAATAGGTAAGTCAGCAATAACGGTTGTCCTCCTCAGTGATGTGCACAGCCCATGAACAAGTTTTTAAAAGAAGTGTGAGGTCATTAGACTTCTTTTGGCATGGCATCCAGGTCTGTGGGGTTAGACTGCTGCCATTTTCCACCAGCTTCACAAACAGCAGTTCACTCGTTGATCACAAAATCTCTAACAAATACAATGCAACTATCGTGTTCATTTCCTAATCCTCATACATTTTGTACTATTGGAAGCCCACATCTCACAGATTGTATACATTGCAGGTTATTCAACTGAATCAGGCACATCACACAAACACATTACACACTCATTGACATACTCTAGAAGGACCACACAAGCTACCTGTTCTCATTGTCTTTGCAGAACTGCAGGTCCTTCTCCCTAAGAAAGATACTCCTTCCTGTCAAAATCTCCAAAATTCATTTAACAACTTTGTCATAGGCTTTCTGTCCTGTTGCACTATGTAGACTCATCCTGAGCTTACGCTGATCTTCATATTGTTCCAGTGAATGCTAAACCAGAATTCATCTTTTTAAGAAGTGCAATCTGACTTTAAGTGATGCTATCCTTGCATGAACTTGAGCCCCATACTGAAGGGTGCAGTTAATCAACAGTGTGGTTAGCAATGGAATGTATGTCACAGTCATTGTAATTAGCAGGCAGCACAAGCTTTGCATGCTGCCTACATCACATTGAACAGGCACACAATAATGATACAACACAATGCTTGATTTCAGAGCCAATAACTTTGTCCCCTCTAGGTTTTAGAAATTATTCTAAGACACACAGACATGACACAGGAGGGCTAAGCTTATAAAATAGTCAAAGCAACCTTTGTTAGACAGTTCAATTACATATTTAAGCCAAAGGATAAAAATGCTTTGAGTCATCTTGGGTCACTGTGATGCACTGCAGCTAAAGAAAGAAATGTGTTTATAAAAGGAATAGTTCGCTCTTGCCAGGGATTTCACACTTAATATATATTGACTTAAGACTTTTAGCAGTGCAAATGTCTGGTCCAAATGTGACTTATAGCTCTTGTGATGTAAAAGTTCATTTGTTTCAGTGGGATCCCACCCCCTTTTAATTGGTTCTGTTATTGCTGTTGAAGTCTATTAATGATAAATGTTTACCACTGAATGGGTCGCTATCGGAAAATATGACATGACAAAGCGCCATGAGAGAATGCTATCATGCCAAGCCTGTATTTTTTATGCCTGGCATTGAATCATTTTTTTAAAAAGTATTGACAACCGGAATATTTGTTCCGCTGTTCATTAAAATGGTTTAATTTGGAATCCAAGCAAAATCTTATTTATTTCATCGGAATGCATAGCTGAAAGTTCTTGGTTAATTTATGTGAATACAGTGGGCATAAACAATAAAAAAAAGTTTGGCTGTATTAAAGGTTTAACGTTGACTTCCCGAGGTAAAGCTTAACCATATCCTTACTAAATATTCTTTCCTGTTTAAGAAGTGACATTTTCAGACTTACTATCTCTAGCTGTAACTCTGCGTGGGTCCCCACAATTTGGGCAACAAGCATATTGTAAATACAAGACCTTTCTCTGTTGATTAGAGGCAATGATAAATGATTTTTAAAAATTATAATATATGTATTCATTAGAAAAGAATTCAAAGAAAAATAATTTGTCAGAATTAATGTTGCAGAAATGACTTGCAGAGAAGCAAAACTTTCAAAATCAGTCCCAAATGAACTTATGGATAATTACACTATATCAGGCTAAAAGCACATAGTTCTTTTTTTAGGTGTTCATTATAACTGACTTGAATATAAAGGAAAGTTAAATTAGCTTCATTGATGTTTTTCAGTGATGAGTTAATATTCTTTCCCAGTTTAATTTTAGCTCCTAGTTCAATAAAAACAATGTTTTGTGTTAAAAGGTTTGTGTTTCCATAAAGATTCTCTTTGCAGAGAATTTAAAATAAAACATTTAGCACTGAATGGCAGAGTTTTGTATTCAGTTATTGAATGCATTGCAGGAGGAAATGCCTGATCCATCCAATGGCCTGCATATTGACATTTTTGGAACTCACAGAGCCAGCTTATTTTAACATTGCCTCTGTGGGATAAAGGTGTGTAGCCAATCTCTATCAGTGACCCACTGTAGTGACCCAGTCCTAGGAGAGTTAGAGGACTTACTTGTGTGTATGCAGCTTCAGAATTTAAAGCCACATTGCTCTCACAATAATACTACCATGCAGGAAGGTGAAGTCACTGCAATAACAAGAATATCAGAAAATTTATCAAAGATATAAATGACCTGAAACAAGGAATGTGAATCCAGTCGTGAGATTACAAGACAAAAAAGCCAACAATACTGAAGCCATGTAGGAGAGAGTAGATTGATGTACACCAGAGATACTACTCTTTCCACTTAATGCTATTCCATTTAAGAGATCCTGTGCATGTGACTGCAGAAAATCTTTTTAAAGATGCATTGCATAGAGAGAAACAGGCTATGACCATAGCAAGAAAAAGGAAAAAAAAGGGACTTTTGCCTAGACACATCAAATGTGACCAGCGACCAGATTGTGTGGCTGCAGAAGATCCTCAACACATGGTGGAGTTATATTTCATGAGGTTCCTGTCCTATACCAAGCATTCAGATGTTTCTAAAGCTGCTTCTTGCCTAGGGATGCCATGCCTGCTGGAGATACTCTCTCTACTCATGCTCCTACAGAGGACTTTGGCATTATTCTTACAGTTTACAAGCATCATTAGCATTATTACTCATCCGAGCATGTGAGCTGTGTCTAGTGAACACCATCAAATAGATTAATTTACTTTATAAGTGATGGTAGAGTCACAGATAGATAGGTTAGTGAAGAAAACGTTAGGTATGCTTTCCTTTATTGGTCAGAGTATTGGGTACAGGAGTTGGGAGGTCATGTTGTGGCTGTACAGGATATTGATTAAGCCACTTTTCGAATATTGCGTGCAATTCTGGTCTCCTTTCTATCAAAAGGATGTTGTGAAACTTGAAAGGATTCAGAAAAGATTTACAGGATGTTGCCAGTGTTGGGGGAATTGTGCTATAGGGAGAGGTTGAATAGGCTGAGGCTGTTTTCCCTGGAGTGTCAGAGACTGAGGGGTGACCTTATAGAGGTTTATAAAATCATGAGGGCATGGATAGGATAAATAGACAAGGTCTTTTCCCTGGGGTGTGGGAGTCCAGAATGAGAGGGCATAGGTTTAGGTGAGAGGTGAAAGATATAAGAGACCGAAGGGGCAACTTTATCATGCAGAGGTTGTTATGTGTATGGAATGAGCTTCCAGAGGAAGTGTTGGAGGCTAGTACAACTGCAACATTTAAAAGGCATCTGGATGGTATATGAATAGGAATGATTTGGAGGGATATGGACTGGGTGCTGGTAAGTGGGACTAGATTAGGTTGGGATATCTGGTCAGCATGGACGAATTGGACCGAAGGGTCTGTTTCCGTTGCTGAACATCTCTACGGCTGCCTATTTGTATGTTTCTCCTGATTATTTTTGCAGTTACATGCTGAATGCTTTGGATGGCGCCATATAAAAGCTGATTGAGATAAAAGGAGCCTGCTCTGAAACTTCAAGTTTTAATTCTTAAGTCATTAACAGACAGTTCAATGCGTCATTTGCAGATCTGCTTCAGCAGTTAAGCTCCTGTTTTCACCTTCACTTGCCTTCACAGGAAAAATAGGAATATAAGGCAGATGTGAAATCCTAATGTGACCACCCCAACTGCACTAAACCCAAGTGCTGTTGTATTTCTCTAAGAGGAATTTTGCACTGCTTTCTGTTCACACTGACTGCAGTGTAACTCTAAACAATTGTAAATCTTCATGTCAAATATCATCCGGTGTTTGACAGTATGGGATAGATTTTCACTTCACGTAATAGAGTAAAAAATATGATAGCAAGTTCGTTGCCTGCCTTAAATCTCACTCAAAGTGGCTCTGTTGGTGCATTATTCACTTTCCTATCTCTGAGCCAAGAGGCCCAGGTTCAAGTTGTACCTGTTTCAGAGGTGTGCAATAACATCTCTAAACAAGCTAATTAGAAAATATCTTCATCTTACTTAAATTTTATTTGCATTAAGATGTGAAAAGTAAGGATTTATGGGAAATGGAAAACAGGCTGCAGCCTTGTTATCTCTCATTTACACTACCACACAAAGTCTTACTGTGGAGTCTATGATAAATTATTATTTTAAGTGGCATACTTTTCATGTTAGAATTCACATATATGGATACTCAGAATAGATCAAAAATACAAGGATATTTTTGGAGCAAAATTTTGCTGACAGACCTGCAGAGCTGTATTTTTACTGCACCTGTGTATTGGACAGAATATAATGCATTTACTGTTGTTAAATTTTGCCAGCAAATATTGCTCTCAAACCAATAACCACAGCCTTAATGTTTCGTGATTGAACAAACTAACAATCAACATACCAATGCCCTCTGTCACATTTTGGTTTCTTGTATAATGGCGATGTGAGTTAGCCACATTTTGCATTTAGAAGCAAAAATTTTCCTTTAAGAGAAATAAACTAGATTAGAGAGACGGGTTAGGAGAGGTGATTGAACGTTACATTAAAATGATGGCTTTCGAGGTTATCTTTGAAGGAAGACTAAAATATCAGAATCTATTAATCAAACTTTGATCTGTTCCATTTCTTCTCTGTTTGCAATTTGACACACAAAAAAACAGATTCCAATTAGGCACCTGCAAAGGACAGACAAGTGCTGAATTATCATTGAAATTATGCTGTGGCCTTAATACTGAGGATTCTCAGCAGCAGACCTAAGCTGGAAGGTACTGACTCACCAAGATAGGTGAGCAATATTGTTTAGTTTTCTGATTAGGTAGACGGGGTGCCTCATTAACTCTCACTGACTCTGAAATAGCTGTAACACCCTTGTGGATTTCATATTTGGTGAGTTTTGTGATGCTTCAGTTGTGTCATCTTGTCTTAAAGTGATTCTTCTTGAGTTTCTGCTTTGAGTTATGACAGAGTCATCATTCCAGTTAATTCACTGATTTCCCTACCCTCTGTTGTCACACGTCATGGTTGGGACTGCCTCAAAGTGGCCTAGTTACAATTGGACTTTCTTTAATACCAGTGAATAAAAAAGCTTTAAGGTCCCACATGCTTCCCCGCTCAACCAAGATTAAAAAATGAAATTAAGCAATTTCTCATCAGTTTTGTCAAAATTTCACTTATTTTTATAAAGATGTTAAAAGGATATGGGCAGTTAGAGTAATAGAGTCATAGGGATGTACAACACAGAAACAGATCCTTCGGTCCAACTTGTCCATGCCGGCCAGATAACCCAACCCAATCTCGCTCCACCTGCCACCACCTGGCCCATATCCCTCTCAACCTCCTATTCATATAGCCATCCAGATGCCTTTTAAATGTTGCAATTTTACTAGCCTCCACCACTTCCTCTGGCAGCTCATTCCATACATGTACCACCCTCACAGTGAAAAGGTTCCCACTTAGGTCTCTTTTATATCTTTCCGCTCTCACCCTAAACCTATGCTGTCTAGAAAATTATAGGCCATGTAGCCTAACCTTGATTGTTGGTAAAATTCTAAAATTCATTGTTGAAGATGAGATTTCTAAATTCTTGTAAGTACAAGGGTCAGATTAGAACAAGTCAGCATGGATTTCGTCAGGGGAGGTCGTGCCTGACAAACTTGTTAAAATTCTTTGAAAAGGTAACAAGTAGATTAGACCAGGGAAACCCAGTGGATGTTATCTACCTAGACTTCCAAAAGGTCTTTGACAAGATGCCTCACGGGAGGCTAATGGGTAAGGTGAGGGCCCATGGTTTTCGAGGTGAGCTACTGGCATGGCTTAAGGATTGGATCTTTGACAGAAGGCAGAGAGTTTGGATAAAATGTTCTATTTTGGAATGGCAACCAGTGACAAGTGGTGTCCCGCAGGGTTCAGTGTTGGGGCACAGCTGTTCACTTTATATATTAATGATCTGGATGAAGGGACTGGCACATTCTGGCAAAGTTCGCCGATGATACAAAGTTAGGTGGACAGGCAGGTAATACTGAGGAGTTGGGGAGACTGCAGAATGATTTAGACAGTTTAGGAGAGTGATCCAGAAAATGGCTGATGGAATTCAACGTGAGCAAATGCGAGGTCTTGCATTTTGGAAAAAAGAATACAGGCATGGACTATTTTCTAAATGGTGAGAAAAATCATAAAGCAGAAGTACAAAAGGGACCTGGGAATGCTAGTCCAGGATTCTCTAAACGTTAACTTGCGGGTTGAATCTGATATTAAGAAAGCGAATGTTGGAATATAAAAGCAGCGATGTGGTTCTGAGACTTTATAAAGCTCCAGTTAGGCCCCATTTGGAATACCATGTCCAGTTTTGGGCCCCACACATCAGGAAGGAGAGACTGGCACTGGAGCGTGTCCAGCGGAGATTCACACGGATGATCCCTGGAATGGTAGGCTAATATTAGATAAACAGCTGAGGATCCTGGGATTGTATTTATTAGATTTTAGAAGGTTGAGGGGAGATCTAATAGAAACTTACAAGATAATGCATGGCTTAAAAAGAGAGGACACTGGGAAGTTGTTTCTGTTAGGCGGGGAGACTAGAACCTGTGGGCACAGCCTTAGAATTAGAGGGGGTCAATTTAGAATGGAAATGAGGAGATATTTCTTCAGCCAGAGAGTGGTGGGCCTGTGGTATTCATGCCACGGAGCGCAGTGGAGACCGGGACGTTAAATGTCTTTAAGGCAGAGATTGATAAATTCTTGATCTCGCAAGGAATTAAGGGATACGGGGAGAGTGCGGATAAGTGGAGTTGAAATTCCAATCAGCCATGTTTAAATGGTGGAGTGGACTAGATGGGCCGAATGGCCTTACTTCCACTCCTATGTCTTATAGTCTTATGGTTTTATTATCTTATTTGATATTTCGTTGATGATACACAAAATGGAAATGCCACCGATTTCTTCCTAAGCCTTGATGACTGCTCATTCCCTTGACCAAGGTTAGCCACACAATGTAGTAATCTTTCATGAATCCTTATGTTTGTATGAAGCTCTCACTCTTATGTGTTTTGTCCTGATTCAAGTTGGAACAACCATCTTACTGTGCCATTTTCTCCTTTCTCTCCAACAATACATTGTGTATTTGTGGTTACCGCAACATCAGTAAAAATAGAACCCAGAAGGGGGCGCATAAATCTGCAATATTGTAATTACTTAGTGCTGTAAATATGTAGTGCCCTAAAGATACCTGAGATATCTGACTCAACATGACTCTGACTCCACCAATCCATTGTGTATATGTGGTTGAATGTTGGATAATGAGCTTTTAGGAGGGAAAAACTGTTTGGATCTATTTTCCAAACATGACAGGTTTCAGTAAGGTTAAACCATTGCTAAGAGGGGTAGCTTCTAAATTTAACATAGAAATCCAAAGATCTTCTTTTATATTTCATGATCAAAAATTTTATAGTGAACAGTCTGCAAGTCTGTTCAACTGAAGGTAGTGGGGTGAAGAGGGAATACATTTGTTATCACATTTTCTGTACATCTGGGAAGGGTTCACTGATGCACTTCGACTATTGTCAAACATAATTTGCTGAGTTAAAAATCACACAGCACCAGGTTATAGTCCAATAGGTTTATTTGGAAGCACTAGCTTTCGGAGCACTGCTCCTTCATCAGGTGGTTCTGGAGTATAAGACTATAAACCCCAGTCCAACACCGACATCTCCAAATCATAATTTGCTGATGTACAGCAGACATTTTGAATATGACAGTTAATGCATTAACAATAACCATTGGAGTTGTTATATCTTTGATTTGGAATTTGGTGTAATAGTGAGTGACCAGAAAGTAATTGTGTCCTTGAACATGGAAAATAACAGTCACAATTTTGCCTCACAGGTCAGGAATCTTGTGTGAAAGCAATGGTTCCTTCAATTGCTGAGATAAATGGAATTGCCGCATATCATTACATTCATCAACTTGGTTTATATGGTAACATGCATTGGAGTATATTTCATGTGAAGAAAAGTACTCTTCTACATTCAAAACTGAATAAATCACTGCCTGATAGCTCAAATGTAATGATCTGAATTGATTTAAATATCCAAAGTTCCTTGCAAGTGAAAAGAGCAGATATCAGTTGGAGAAAAAAAGCACACAGCTACATCCGAATGCATTGACTGACAGGCCATTGGGTTTAACTTAAAAAAAAACCTTGGATAGTGGTTGCTGCAATTTCAATAGTCTCCATTGTATCTGAGCTGGGATGACTTTTTTTGATAGCTATGATCAATATAATGCTTGGCTGAATTTCAAAAGACCTACAATCAATTATTTTATCAGGCAGTTCAAAGGACATTTTACTTGACAGCTTTAAGACATTAGCCAATGGTTCTTTCTGTTTGATATATTTTGTGAAATAGACTTTTTTTTTATTTCTGTAACAGATTGAGCAATTGAGGCATTTTAATTATTTTACAATGTCTTTTTTTTCAGAATAAGTGATTGAATGGGATTAGGTGGTTAAAAACGTACTTTTCAAAAAATACATTTCAAAGATGTACTGAGGTCTGCCCATATTGGATATTGGGTTCATGTCTATGGAGAATAATGAGGAGCATTCAGATGGCAAGGGATGGCAAGACCCTGTGAGGAAGTATGAACATGAGGGGGCATGAAAATGATAAGGTGAATTTGAGAGGGCATTAGGGATCTAATGGGGGCTGCATTAAAGTGACACAAGAAGTGGGTGGAGGGAAGAAAGCTTAGGGTTTGGGGTCTTGACATTCTTCATTAATAATAGTCAAAAATCCCAGTAAATTGAAGCAAGTGTTCTAGTCTCGGGCCTGATCACCCGTCTGTCTCTGTTGCAGCCCTTGTCCTTCCTTCAACTCACCCCCATCTGTCCAAAATGAAAATATTGCCCAAATCTGCAATTTGGGAAAGTTTTCCAACTTTCCATTTCATCAGGGAAAATTCATATCAATATAATTAATGGACAGAAAAATGTGTTATTTTAAAAGACCACTTAAAATAGCTGCAATACTGAATAACCTGTCTCCAGAAACTCCAATTTGAATGCAGTTAACAGGCTACTTGACAAACTGATCTTGAATAATAATGAGGCAACAGTCCTGAAGTTAGCATGATAATAGTATGTAATTCAGAGTTCATTCATTAGTCTTGGCATTAATGGTAATGCCAGCATTTGTGTCCCATCCTAATTGCCTTTATAATTGAGTGACTTGCTGAGTCAATTCAATTAAAACTCAACTACATTGCTGTGGATATGGAGTCCCAGGTAAAGATTGCAGGCTTCCTTCCTGAAAGGCCATGAGTGAAGCAGGCAGGTTTTCAAGACCTCAATCATATTTTAATAGCCATCATCACTGAGACTAGCTTTCAATTCCAGAATTATTAGTGGAATTTAAATTCAACCAACTGCTGTGGAAGGATTTGAATCCACATCTCCAGATTATTGGCTCATGTATAATCTATGATCACTAGGTTACTGTCCTCCTCCTTGTACATGAATTCTTTGGCTGAAAGGAGAGCAGTGTAAGATTCAGTCTACAAACTGTAATAGAATTTGTTCATTTTCTGGAAGGTGTTATAACGATATGAAGAGGGGTGAGTTGTCCTTACTCTTTTTAAAACTCCACCTTTGTGGAAAACACAATATCTGAATACTTTTTAGCACACAGATATATCACACTTTGACAAGGTGATGAGAGGGAAATAATTGAGCAACTTGGCCTTTGAGGGGTGTTTACTTCACTGAACGTGGCCATTTTTCCCATTATATCTGTGCTGGTCAACAAAGATATAATACACTAAACTCATTTTCACACTTTTGGCCCTTAGCCATGGAGGCAAAGCAAATACAGCCAATATCTAAATATTATTTAAATGGAAGAAGAGTTTATCTCTTGACCACTCTTATGGGTAGTGAATTGCAGACTCCCAACAGCCTCTGGATAAAAGTACATTTTCCTCAAGTATCTTCTTAGTTTTTTAGCTCTTACATTAAATGTATGCTTCCTGGTAATAGACTATTAAAAATAAATGCCTAACTGTCCACCCTTTCTATGCTCTTCATAATCTTGTACAATTTTTTAGATTAGATTAGATTAGATTACTTACAGTGTGGAAACAGGCCCTTCGGCCCAACAATTTCTACCTGCTCAACTTTTGATGCACTGAAGAAAATAGCCCCAGCTTTTCCAATCTTTCCTCCTGTTGCAAATCACCCTAATCAGGAAACATCCTGGTAAATCTTCTTGACATCCTCTCTTATATAATCACATCCTTCCCAGAATGTGGTGACCAGAACTGCACACTGTCCAGCTGTGGCCTAACCAACATTTAATACAGTTCCAACATAACCTCCCTTTCTCAATATATTTATGTCTCAGTTAATAAAAGCAATATCCCATATGCCCTCTTAACCACCTTATCTAACTGCCCTGCTACCTTAAGGCATCTGTGGATATGCACACTAAGGTCCCCTTGATCTTCAGAGTTGATAAAATGTGGAGCTGGAAAAGGCACAGCAAGTCAAGCAGCATTGGAGGAGCAGGACAGTCACCATGTTGGGCAGAACTCTTCATCAGGACTTCCCTCTGATCATCAGTACTTTCCAGGGTGCTACCATTTAGAGTGTAATTTCCTCAGATGAGGAAGAAGGAGAGATGGTAAGGGAGCAAACACTGATGATGAGATGCTGAGGAACCATGGCAATAGTGAAATGAAAAAGCAGACGGGCTCAAGAAAACATGACAGTGCTTAGTTTTGAAAATGATTGACCTTGCCAAAACATTTGTGGGCACTCAAAACTAATAGCTAGTTGTGATACATAAGCCTTACTGCCCTCGAGGGAATGCTTGTTTCAGAACAGTGAAAGTTTACATTGTGCTGCTTGTCATGTTTTGTACATTTCTTTATTCCCTCTGCAATCAATAACCTCCTGTTCATTTTGATGACAACACCATCAGGATGAAGTTCTGTGGACTTAGAAAGCATTCCATGATTCTAGGAGAAAGTGAGGACTGCAGATGCTGGAGATCAGAGCTGAAAAATGTGTTGCTGGAAAGGCGCAGCAGGTCAGGCAGCATCCAAGGAGCAGGAGAATCGACGTTTCGGGCATAAGCCCTTCTTCAGGAATGAGGAGGGTGTGCCAAGCAGGCTAAGATTCTAATAAAGCAAATGTTTACTTGCAAGGGGCACTCAGCTCTCCTGGAAATGCAGAGAGACATGCACAATACATAATGGGGCTAACAGGTTTGCTTCCCAGAGGGTATTCTTCTCCCAGATGAGACCATCAGTAATCTTCGCAACACTGGACCTGAAGCACATGGGAGTGTCTCACATAAATATTACCCCTCAAAGTTTGTGACATTTGCCCCAGACATAACAGAGAAGTGGAAATTAGTGTCCTGCTTTGTGGGCAGGGCACTGGAGTGCTGCAAGTGGATGGTGTGGTGCACAGGACAGTCATCTTCTTCCGCCAGGATCATGCAGTAGGGGCCACGACCCAGACATTGAGAGTCTGGGCAGAGGTTGCCATTTGAGCCATTGCAATCTCATCCATTTGGAGGAATATTCAGCATCATGAAAAACAAGTCAATGACCTTGTCTTCTCCACTAGGTAAGTGCCACTATCTTTTCTTTACTATCGCTGCCTCACGCTATCTCTGCTTTGCACTCATCTCCCACCAAGACTTATGCTCTACCATTTCACAATGCAATTGTTATGAACCAGACAAAACCCCCTCAAAACATGTTAAGAAGATAATCTAGACCTCAACATTTTCTACCAGCCTGAAGCAAAATGCACTTTATTTTGACAGTATAGTTAAAATATAAACAAAAGAAAGAAGAATTGGAATAACTTGACAGAATAATAGCTTATTTAACTACTAAACAGCAACTATTTCAACATAGTAACATCCCATAAATGCACCCTTCACAAAGGCAAATTCAGTTCAATGGATTATAAAATAGAAGAGAACCACCGCTTGTTGCTATAAGAGAGAGAGGAATAACAGCTTCCACATCCAACTTCAAGACCCCAGCAACTGCTGAAAGTTAAAACTAAAATCTTGGTTCTGTGAGAGCTTGAGTGGATTGGGATAAAGTCTTTGCAATTCTTTTTCTCAACCACTAACACTGTGACTTCACGTGGCCTGCTTTATTACAGTGAAAACACCTAAGCTGTATACTTCTTTTGCCCTGTCATGACTTTTCTTTTTTACTTTATAGTAAACCATCCTTACTAATGAAATCTCCTTTTCCTTTATCAACTGACAATTCCTATTTTCCCCAATTTCTATCCCTCACAGATTGAAATTGATATCAGAAGCCACAATTTTATATATGAGCCAACTCATAATCATCTGCCATTTCTGCTGTTAATCTTGCAATCTTAACACTGCTCTTCCACAGGAGTCCTCATTATTTTCGGAAGTGAATTTTTGAACATATCCAAAATAATCATATCTCTACGAGTGTTTTTTTTTTCAATCTCCTTATCAAAATTACTTTATTTGAATCTTTCAAACTCTGTGTACGATCAGGCTCCCTCCTTAAATTCCTATGAACATATCCAAAATAATCATATCTCTACGAGTGTTTTTTTTTCAATCTCCTTATCAAAATTACTTTATTTGAATCTTTCAAACTCTGTGTACGATCAGACTCCCTCCTTAGATTCCTAAAATGGTGTTTGTAGACTTCTGGTACAAGCTCATTTGCACTTAAAATGGCTTTTTTCATCCCATCACACTCCCTGGATATCTCCTCTGATAGTGATGCAAATACCTCACTAGCACTACCAACCAACTTTGGATCAACAACACCTGCATGGTCACCTGCCATTTCATTTGTTTAGCCATTTCCTCAAATGTGTAAAGTGTTGTGTTCTGGATGCAATTTGATTGGTCAAACTACCAGGCTTGAAGGAATACACACTTTATTTATTAATTATAGTTAAAACTCATATTAAAAAAAGAATTGGAATGACCTAACTCTATTAGAAACCTTAACAGAATAATAGATTATTTAATGACCAAAGAACAACTGTTTCAAAAGCAACATCAATAAACACACCCTTGGCAAAGGCAAATTTAGTAAAACAAGTTGTCTCACGTGCAATTCTCGCAGTAGGAAGATAAGTCCTGCTTTTAGCTATAACAGAGAGGGGAATAACAGATTCCACATCAGATTCAAGACCCCAGCAACTGCTGAAAGCTAAAACTATAATCTTGGTTCTGTGGGAGCTTGATCGGATCCCTTCATGCTGCTTCCATTGTTCCAACAAAAAAAAATCCCAAAATATCTAGGCTCAGAGCAAACAGCTTGGCTCCAAGTTTACGACGAGAAAGTGAGGTCTGCAGATGCTGGAGATCAGAGCTGAAAAGGTGTTGCTGGAACAGCGCAGCAGGTCAGGCAGCATCCAGGGAACAGGAGAATCGACGTTTCGGGCTTATGCCCGAAACGTCGATTCTCCTGTTCCCTGGATGCTGCCTGACCTGCTGCGCTGTTCCAGCAACACCTTTTCAGCTCCAAGTTTACGACACCTGTTTTTAAAAAAATGACAGAACAAATTCTTCTTAAACGCACATAACACAACATCTTACCCACACAATCCCTCAGATTTTATCCCTGCATGACCTGTTGGGGCACTTCACCACTTCTCCTCCACTTGCACTATGCCAGCTACATTCACTTCACTAATGCCTCCCTTTTTCTCATTCCAGGAGAAAATGGCCATCATTGAGGCAGAAAAAATCAAGACAGGTTGTGGGCGACCTGCTATTTGGCTCCTCACTCCCTCAGGATCCTGACACTGACTGCCCTGTGCCCAAGCCGTTGCACTGGTATCTAATATTGTCTTTCACTACTGTCCCAGTGTCCCCTGATTAGCAAATGTTTCTCTAGACTTCACTGAGGATTACCCACACTTTAGTCCTTGAGACCTGGTCATTTCCTTTCAGTTTATGCTTCGTGTTTGCCATGTGGGTTGCTGGCACATGGTGAAGGAGTGAGATTGACATTGCTGTACAGTGTACCATACAGCAACATGTCCACCTTCTTACTGACCATTTGCCTCACTTTATGACTGTGCTAAATTGCAAGGCAATGTAGCAGTACTGTGTGTCTTCTGGCTTTGGCTTAAGGGGCAAAGTACTAAAAGACAAGGCAAGACAAGGTGAGCCATCTTCCCTTTAATTTTACCTATTGCTGTGTGAACCGCTGAGGTCCATACAAGACAATGGCTTCCAGAACCAAAATCACTGTGTTTCCATGCTGAGTGGTGTATATGGACCTTCTGAGCAACTGTGCACCTTGGAGTAAATACTGAAGGTGAGGCAGTGATGCTCTGAGCATCCAAGCAGGTGCTAAGTGAGTGGGCGCTAAGAGAACAAATGTACAGCCCTTAGAAAGAGCACATGAGCTGCATTCCAAAGTACAGAAGTATTTGGTAAGTGGATCAGAAAGGTGCCATGAGGGTGGACAGAAGCTGCTATGTGTCTGAGATCAGTGTCCATGGATGTGAAGATATGTGCTGTTGCTGCCAACTGAGATGCTGCGATTGGGTCTGGAGCAAGCAGTGAGCTGGAGTCCCTCAGTCTTTCACGCCAGGAATCCTTATTGTCTATTGACGGTCTGGTGGATGGTAGAATGTAAACCTATTAGAAACCAAGAGATAATTCCCATTAATTGGCCTCTTGCTGCTCACTAGTGATAATCTTCTCTCGATATCTGGAACTCGATTGGAAAATACCAGTTGTTCCTTATGTCACAAGTACCTTGCTCGACTTCTCATGTGATTGTCCAGAACTTCTTGCTTCAGCCCAAGTTGTTTATAGCCTGGGAAGATTTCACCAAAATCCTTTAAAGGCTGATGTGGCATTTTGAACATCTGTTGAAAAAGTTTAGTACTGTTGTGACAGTTACTTTGTAGCATTGCTTTAATAAGGATGGGATTTGACACATGGCCATGACTCAAAGTAGTGCATGAATACTTCTTTTTTGTAGATCCAGTTAAGAGTGCGAGTGTGTGTATGCCCGTGTGTGTGTGTGTATGCGCGCGTGTGTGTGTGTATGCGCGTGTGTGTATGCGCGTGTTGAGGAGTCCAGTTGAAGCTTACACTTAGGGAATGGGGAAGGAGATAACAATAACTAAAACAGAACTCTCCTCCCATTTTCCCACTTTTTGTGCCAATGGCAATCCACCTAGGAGTGGCAGAGGTTGACAAATCAGCAACATTCAGGTATTTTCTAGATTGGCACATGTGGGTCCTACTCAATGTCTTCAGCTTATCAAATTCCTGGTGTTATTTCCACAGTGGGAAGACACTGGTTCCAGAAAAACACAGTGTGACATGCACATCAGACGTGCAAATTGCTAAACCCAAAGTTGCCCATAAACAGAGACTTACAATTGCATGGGACTTACAATTAATGGGTACTACTGAGACTAAAGAAGTTGCTTTGCATGTCTGCATTTCATCCTGCTCTTTCTCACTCTATTGTCAGGAGCATTCTTTCAAGACTACCTCCTTCTTTTGCAATCATGTTGACCAAATCACTTTGCCACATAACTTTCATCATCTACTATCCATAATTGAATGGCATTTAGTTCTACTGAAAATAGTTCCACAATCCCCTGATAAACTAAGGTTCTAAAATTTGAGATATAAAAATGATTCCTAAGTAGAAGTTACCACTAATGAAGACTGGACTCTCTGTATGCGGACATATCTCTTCATGTAACATTCATCAATGTAGAGTGTTGAGTGTGTCACTGGTTTGAAGGGAAATTGAGTGTTTCCTGGCTTCTTGGCATCGCAGCCCATTAAGTTCTGTTGATTATCTTACTTTGTAGTTGTCCAAATTGCTGAGTCATATAAATCAAGTTACCATCAACAACACGAACAAAGATAAATGAGTTTGCAGCAGGACAACATTTCACATGATTGAACCCAGGCAAAACCTTTCAAGTGATGCTTTACTGCAACATCTCTCCTAGACTTATACTTATTAAGACAACCATTCACAGACTCCCTCTCACTTTTAATTCACCGAGTCAACGGGTAATTGATCATTATTATCCTCAGCTGACGTTCCAACCATTTTTTGCACAGGTTAAAGCTATGCTTCAGTTTTGTCAGCACAATAGATAACATCACAACAAAATAAGTTGTGTACAGTTTGTAAGGTGATTATTCACAATCTGTTGGATAGAATTGTCTTTGAGACTGTGTTTTAAATGATAGATCAAGTACAGTGATTTATGTGAGCACGAGTGATCACTGTGAGTTGTCGTTTTTTTATTGTTTATAAATGTGATTTATTACTGCCGGTGCAATTCCTCAATGACGGAGAATAAAAACAGAAAAAAATGGATATGGCCTTGTCTGATGAATTACACGCACAAAATCTTGATATTTGCTACAAGAGCAATGTTTCTAGCAGTGCACATCCCTTCCTAACTGTGAGAGTAGCTAAGGCCTTTTCTTGTAATACATACTGTGATATGTTTTCTACTAGATGATCAAAAGTATAAAAATAATTATTAAAATAATGTTTGGCATTTTACTGACTCTATGGCAAGTGGCTTGGAGGCAGGGATAGATCCGGGAAAATGGCAGCTGATGTGTTGGTGTGGAACCTTTATATCTTTCCATCTTCTGGTGCCAGCAGTTTGATGTGAAAATGAGCTGCTGTCTTTTCCATGCTAGTATATGAGATGAGCACAGTACATAACCTCTGGGTTACTGAGCTGGAGTTGGTGGGAGGACTACCTCTGTCACTGGGGCTGCATGCAGTATTTATGTCACCATCAGATGTAAAGAATCTGCCATGATTGCAAAGAACACCTTGAGGTGAACTGGTGTAGGTGCCTCTTCCCCATTTCATATTCCAGCTGCCCTTTCTCTGCTTACCTGAAGTGGTCGAACATCTGGCACTTTGGAAACGTCTGGCCAATCTAATGCTCTCCAGAACACACAGATGAGGGCACACTATGGAGGTCAGCTCTTACTCCAGTCCATGAGGTAGTCTGTTGCATGTGACTCTCTGAGAGGGTGATTATTCTGTCAGTGGAAGATGCATTACCTCACATGCCAGGCACATGGTACTGCTCACACCATAGAGCGTTTCCTCCATCACATGCATATGGGAGAGAATTGAGTCTGCAAACTCCACAGATCATACACAACTATTTTAACCAAGATTTATGAGACCTACCCTTCTCTTGGGGTTCAGCGTCTCTATAGCTTCCTCAGTCCTCACTTGGGGAGTGTTTGTTCACATACTTATAAGCAATACACACCAGCCAATTTAACCTTTCTAACCAGAGCTTGATGCTCAGTGATAAAGGAGTATCTAGATTGATGTAATACTGTCATCTCAGATGTGAACAGATACTCTTCTGATGTCTTACTTGGTCCTGGAATCATCATTGATCTCTCATCAGCCACTATATCTATGGAAGCGACCAAAGCGACGTTAGTGCAATCCATTTTCAATTAATTCCTGCTACTCATCATTGATCTGGAGCTTCCAGTGTTTATCAGGACTCTCAGAGGCATTATAGTTAGTACTTGTCAGAAGGCTTAATGCTTGCATCCATCACTATACTCATTCTCCATGGCTTAAGCATCTATAAACATGCTGCATATTTGCACATGTTCAGATTTTTCAAAACTTAATGAAATTGTTTAATGAACTGGAAGCGACACTTCTACATCTTTCAGCCTGAATTATTGATTCAAACATAAACACCATGCAGCTGTACAGAATTTTAGTTTGGCCGCATCTGAATATTGTGTACGCTTCTGGTCTCCATACTAACAAAAGGCTATGGAGGCTTTGGAAACAGTACAGAAAAGATTTACCAGGATGTTGTCTGATTTGGAGGATATTAACTATGAGGAGAGATTGGACTAACTCAGTTTGTTTTCACTTCAATGGTGAAGGATGAGAGACAACCTGATAGAAGTTTTCAAAATAATGAGAGGCATAAATAGAATGGATAGTCAGAATCTTTTACTCGGGTTATAAATGACAATTACTAGAGGACAAAGGTTGAAGGTAAAGGACGATGAAGGGGAGTTTAAAGGAGATGTGAGAGGCAGGTTTTTTTCATAGAAAGTGGTAAGTGTGCTGCCAAAGGTGGTGGTAAAGGCAGATACAATAGCAAAGTTTAACAAGTATCTTGATAGATCCATGAATAGACAGGGAATAAAGGGATATGGACCACATAGAGGCAAAAGGTTTTTAGTTTAGAAAGGCAGCATGTGTTAGCGCAGGCTTGGTGGGCCATTGGGCCTGTTTCTGTGCTGTAGTGTCCTTTGTTGTTTGTATCATCTGATATTTAAATCCTGGCTTTAAGCAATTAATAGTCAAATTCACAAAGAGAAGTAACTGGGTGATAGAAAAGATAATGGAGAGAGAATGGAAGGGCAGAATTTTGAAAACATAGGCCATCACTATGGATACATAGGTTTAAATCCCACAATGGTAGCTGGTAGAGTTTAAATTTAATTCATTAATCTGGAATGGAAAGCTAGTCTCCATAATGGTGACCATCACTTACTGTTACCAAAACCTATTCGGTTTTCTAGCACCTTTTAGTGAAGGAAAACTGTCAACTTTACCCAGTCTGTTTTTATGTCACTCCAGATTCACAGTACTGTGGTTGAACTCTAAGAACAATGAGGGATGGGCAATAAATTCTGCTCTCGGCAATGATGCCCATGTGCTATGAAAGAATTTTTTAAAAATGATAGAATCAGTCCTGGGTCAAATGAGCTCTCAGTCTGTTCCAACCTTCAACCTGAGTAATGAGCCGCGGAGTGAGAAAGTGAAGCTTCTGATAACGGTTCGGAATTTTTAGCAGGGCTGAATAAACAGGCATCCATAGTATTCTCACTAAAAAAAAAGTTGAATCAGATAAAGGGGATAAATTCTGGAAATATTCATTATCTGTAGACAGAAACAGAGTTGACATTTCAGATCAATGAAGGGGCAGTAACTCCATTTCTCTCTTCCCAGATGTTGCCCGATCTGCTGAGCATTTCCAGCATTCTCTGTTTTTAGTTTGGATTTCCAGCATCAGCAGTATTATGCTTTGTAGAGAGATCACATTTTTCTGATTACTGCAGTAGTAGCTAACCTTTGAGAGGGCTTCCATCTGTTTCACTGGCATCAGCCAACTTTCCAGCAGCAAAAGCATCTAAATATTTCAGTTGAACGGCAACATTTTTAAGTTGTCACAAAGACATCTGGCTCAGTCAGACTCTTAGTTCTGGCAGAATATTTTAAAACACTTTGAAAAGAGACTTAGTTTGATGTATGCCAATTTTCTTACTAACCTGGTGATTGACCACTGTGTATGCAACTGCATCTGAACTTTAGTCCTGCTCTTGGCAGGAGAAGGGCACAAAGATATATGGTACATTCACATTAGTTGACAATTTTGGCAGAGTCTTGCCTCCTTTAAAGATATTCAGATGTCAGAGCAAAAAGTAAAGTGTACCTGGTTGTCCGCCAGTGCAGTTTTAGGAGTGGTGGCTGATTAAGAGATACTCAGTGGGAAAACCATACAAAAAAGACAGGCCAGACATCAAGCTGGGGGATCGCAGGATTGTCTGGTTGGGCAGCCTCACCAGGAGAGGAGCAGGATGATTTGATGGGGAGCAGAATATGAGAATGACATAAAGTGGTGGTGCCCTTGGAAGATGGAGAAAAGTTGTGAGCTTCTTTGTGGCCACGGGTGTCAGGTTATCATGGTGGAAGGAGATTCTGTGGCTGCGATGCCAGTGACAGTTCCAGTGGTGGTGAGTTAAATAAAATAATTTCACTGTTCTCCTGGATTGCCAATGAGAAGCTGTTTCTCGACACTTGCCAAGCTTTGCCCACAACTTGGGGCCTGTCCAGAACAGGTAAAGTCGTAATTGCACCCATAACTCTTCCCAAGTGGTCAGATAAGTGATACTAACTGCCTATCTGTTGCTGCCAGGTGAGCAGCCACACCCAGCAGAATTGGCAAGAAGCAAGAATGTGTTAGGTGCAGGACCAAGGCACCAGTTCCAAATTTTCCCTCTACTACTAATCACCAAAGCTCCATTTGCATGGCTGGTAAGTTTCTGCCCCATGTTACATTGCACCAGCAGCTAATTTAGCAGAATTATTTCATTAATTGTGTACTTCCAGGACAAATTATCAGCATACTGATTTGGCTGGCAAGCCAGCAGGACAGCTCCTTAATGAATGGGCAGAATATTATGGGTGTGACAAGATCCTTGGTTGCTTTTTGGAGAAATGATAAGCTCCATGCACCACTTCATTTTTTGCGAAGGCATTAATGCACGAATCAGGTAGTTGATGGCTTAGCAGTGGGCCTTGCTCTGGATCTAATACCCTATGGGATGAAAATCCTACCCACAGGAGCTCCCTGGCAATCAGAGGCTGGCAACTGAACTAAGTGACAGTGGCATTGCTGTTGCAACACCCACTCAAGGCCTACAACCTTCATAAAAGATCAGGTCAGAGGTAAATGATGGAGGGAAGGTGCTTGATGGAGTGGCCAGCGAGGTCTAGTTCTCAATGGCAATTAATTGGTCACTGAGAGTCTTTTCACAAGGGATCTTCAAGACCCTACAAGCAAGATGGCATAGTGGGCATGGCCCAAGAAGAAGGCCTAATCACAGTGTGGAAGCTGGGACCCAGGGGACCAGGAAGCCAGCTGTGCTTGGTTTGGAAGTGGGCTGGTGTGCTCAGGTCACTGGTTTGGAATGGGATTTGGGGCCCAGGTCAAAAGTAGCACCAGAGCTCATGTTTTCTCTACTTGCCCTGGGGGTGGTTCCTATGTCAGCTGCTGGTTGAGATTCTAAAGTGGAGATTAATTGCCCATTGAAGGGCTTTAATTGTTAGTTCCACAGACTGGTTTGGGAAGTGACATAGTGATTAAGTCACCACATGTCACTTTCCCTGCTCCACCAGAAACTTGTCATGGCAAACAACACAAGAGTCCCTTTAATGTTCTCCTCACTCACCCATTATACTGTTACTTCCTTATTGTGCGAAAGTCTTTTCCTTCGCTCCACCATTCTACTTAGCTGTCTTAGAATTTCCACCCAATCATTCTCTGTTTACAAATCTGCCTTTTCTCATGTAAGAACCTCTTTTCAACCCAATTGTGTGTTGCTGAAACTCGCCTGTTCGAAATGTCCTCATCTTCTGTCAATCTGCCACTGAACAGGAAGTTCCATTGAACTGAAGTCTCACTGGAGAGCCGACTCCACCACACTCACCGGAGGCCTCAGTTTGGAAAGGATCAAATCAGTTGTGATAGAGAGCACTTACAGAGTGGGGAATAAGGATTTCAGTAGCAATGGTAGGGTGTCGCCTGACCCTGTGCAACTTTTAAAGGTTTGCATCAAACCTTTAATGGGAACAGGAATAATACTTTGCCAATTAGAATCTCTTTTCTTTTGTACATTAAATGGACTACACAATACAAAATCAGAAAAAGTCAGCAGGTCTGGCAGCATCTCTGACGAGAAAACAGAATTAACATTTAGGGTCAGGGGACCTTCTTCAGAATGCAAATTGTTTTGTTGTTATTCTGGCTGGTTGAATATCCTGCCAGTATTTACATTATTCATTTCCTGAGCATTTAACAAGTATTAAGTCACTTTTCAATAGATACAATATCGTTTCTATGAAGCTATTTTTATTTCTTATAGCCACTAAGCTCAAATCAGCTTTGTTGCTGTTCTCTGAACCTTCACCAACTTATCAACTTAGCTTTGAGGTAGGGTGCTGAAATCTCAAACAGTTTTCCAAATGTGGCCTTTACAATGGTCTATTCAAGGCTAGAATAATTTGTTTCAGTGTTTAATCATATGCCCTTGAGGTGCTTTGCATTATAGGACTAGCCTTGGTGATAACAACCTTGCATGACTGAATACTTATAAATTGGCATTAGGTTATACATAATGTGTTGGTGATTTATAATTAAATGTCCCTGAGATAGTTTGTAACAAGTACGTTTTATTAACATGTTGCTAACTGGATGCTTTTACTGAAAAATCCATTTACATACCTAAATGTAATTGTTAATTTTCTATACTTTTTGCATTGGTCATCATTTCAAGCTCTGTGCATGTTTCATGTATTTCAATGTATGTTATCTTCCAACTTATTTTTTGGAAACATTAACATTCACTTGATTTTTCACAGGTTAATTGTATCTTAGAACCTATTATGCTAATTATATGGACAAAAAGTGATCATAGATTCATAGAATGGCACAGCACAGATGGAGTCTCCACATGTCAGTGCTAACAACAGAGTCTGAAAAAAGCCATGCTTTGATCCCTGGCCAAGGCATTCATTTCCATTTATTATCACTCTTTACCGATGAGCCAATTAAAAAAACAATCCAATTAATCATTGCTAGTTAATCTCCAGATTTTGCTTTCACACAAGAAACCTTCTGAAATGGGTTTTGAAAATCTAGGCTGCTACTACCAGATTGCCTATAGTCACTAGTTTAGTTACTTAGGAGTATACCTAAAAATAGTGAGTCTCAAGATTTTAACAACAGAACCATTGCAGGAGATTCCTGTGCAAAATTGGCATGCTTTGCTCCCAAAAGACCAATACAAGGCAAAACGATTTCAACCCCAAGTGTAATTTTCAACTCCAATTTTTTTTTCTTTTAGCTTGTAAAGTCAATATCAATTTGAATTATTAAAAATGTTTTTCAGACTAATTTTCAAATGAATTAAATTAATCAAATTTTAGTTCCCCAAGGGTGGTATATTTTTCCTTTGGTGTTTGGATCCCAGCTGATGGTAATACTTGAAAAGTCAGATCTCATATTTAAACCTGCCTTGATGGTCCATGATTTTAATTTTCGCTCTTGGTTACCGTACGGTTACCATTTGGGGCTACGAGTAATTTTTTAACAAAGACAAAGTTTATTGTAAAACAAAAAAAATCGTAAATATGATAGTTTAGAATGATCCACCATAAACAGAAAAACAAAGTTTCACCCTTTTCCCCAGCAATATCTTTCAGAAATACTCAATCACAGTGGTGTCTGTCCTACATTCCTATATTAACTTTTTGATTTCTTACTTAACTGATACTCTCCAGTTTTGATGGCCTTGACCATTCTCCCCAGTTTTGACAGTTTGTAAGTTTCTACACAATCTACAGCTTGGAGACATAAAAATATTCTAATCTATCTTTCTTCTCAGGTGAAACTTCTTCTGTGCTGAAAACCTGCTTGTAAATTGAAACTATCAGTTGCCCTGATCAGTTTTCTCTGAATGCCACAAAAGTTAAAATTGTAAACACTTTTTCAATCAAAATCATCGGTATCTTTCTTGGCGCTTAACTTAAATCACAATCTTTTGAGGAAATAATGTCTTTATTCATTGTTTCAACCAACGTTTTGATCACGCATTTTTGTTACCTTTACTTTAAAACCCAAATTCCCAAATAATAATATATAATGAACCTTTATCACATAAGTAAATTAAAATCTAACTTAAAAAAAACTTGTCTGAAATGTTTTCAATTCGAGAACAAGCCAACATTTATTGGCTATCCCTGAATGTTCTTCACCATGTGATGAGTGAGCAGTCTTCTTGAATCACAGCAGTAAATCTGGTGTGGGTAGACTGACAGTGCTATTCTGGAGGGGGGGGGGGGGGGGGTCTTAAGATTTTAACCCAATAACAGTGAAAGTATAACAATATATTTCCTAGTCAAAATGATGGGTATCTCTGAGGGGAATTTTCAGGAGGTGGTGTTCCCAAATGCCTCGTGTCATTCTTCATCAAAGTGTTAGATCTCACAGATTTGGGAAGTAATATTGAGTGAATCTTGATAAGTTGTTGCTGTTTATCTTTTGCTGAGACACACTTCTGTCACTGTGGACTAGTTTTGGCAGGAATGGATGTCAAAGGTGGGTTGCTTTGTCAGCATAGGACAAGCTTCTCAGTTGTTGTTGGAACTTATCGGGACAAGTGGAGAGTAAATTCTTATTGGTGTTTCTGGTCTTTGAGAATCAGGATGGAAGTTATTCACTGGAGTACTCGCAGCCCCTGATGTGACATTGTACTTCAATGGCCAATGTAGTTAAAATTCCAATCAATGCTAACCACCAGCTTCGCATCTCAAGATGCAGGTAAGAGGTAGAAATTGTGGGGATTTAAAAAGATCAAATATTTCTCTAGTTGATCATTGACTATGCTATGGTAATACTTCATGGAGTTAAGTTCAAGGCTTGCCATAGCTAACTATAAACATTCGACTGTACGAGTATCTTTTTCTTCAATTCTATGGCTTAGAGTAGGTTCAACCCACAACACTGCGATTGCCATCATGAATAGGGCATATAGGCTATCCAAAGCCATACCAGTCAGAATAAGACCTGGATCCTGTGATGTTGGCAGCAATCTGATCTAAATACTTTCTATACAACCTGTTCAGAAATGTTATAACACACCTTTGGAGCAAGTGAGACTTGAACTCAAGCCTCCTGGCTCAAAGGTGAGGCCACTATCACTACACCACAAGAGCCCCAACCAATCTGAGCTATTCTAGCTGTCTATCCAACTGAGGATGATAAGAATATGGCACATGTACTTTTGCATGTATGCTGCAGTTCTGCAGCTTTGAACAGTGATAACAGAGGCTTCAACATTTTTTAATTACATGGCTGATCAGGAATCTCTCCCAGTTTTATCGCCTTGGACAAGTATGTGCAACTGTTTCAGAAAATATTATTACAATTTTGAACAGCAGATAAATAATACAAAAGTGTCTAGGAAAAAATATTGCTTTCAGAATGTTATCATATCATATGAATTATGCCATAAACAGGGATATTGTATAAAAATATGCTTTTCATTACCGGAATAATTCCTGCAGAAGTAGGCAATGGAATATATATGTTACAAATTGGAGTGCCAGAGAAACTAATAAACAATATATAATTGGTAAGTTACTGTGCAGTCCTTTGCAGCAAACAAAACTTTTTGCCATCCATCAAAATTGTTCTCATGAGGATTCTGTTATATTTGACCTGTAAAATTGAAGTAAATTGTTTTATGAGCAACTTTGTTTTAACTTGGATACTAGATTTACAATTATACATAGCAATAAAGAAAGCAATGCATAAAGACTTCCATAAATTGTGGTTGTTTTATGTTCTGTCTAAGATTCTGTAGTTGTGACACTGCTCTCCTTTAAGTTTTTTTTAAGCAATGCTTGCTAATCTCAATATATCTGCAACCTCTGTGTACATCAGAGCAGTGTAGCACTTTAAAATGTTTCAGAGTTATGCTTTCATTAAAGCTTTTATGTTGACCTAAAGCAACCACTTCTTGGCAGAATTGATGACACAAAAGTACTATTAATTGGGAATGGTTTTATTATAATCCATTTCTTCTGACATCAAAGGACTTCAAAAAGTAACTCAGAATTCGAATAATTTGCCAAAACCTTTGGCTGTCTGAGCTGTTAAAAACCCATCTGTAAGACAAATTCAGGGTCAAAACATGGTTCATGAATGATTTATTTGTAATTCACAGTTTGTATTAAGAAGATATAAAGTGCAAACGTGAAGATTAGATTTGGTTTATCATGAAGGATTTTTTCTCAGCATGATAGGTTGCTGAGTAACAACTGCACAAAAAAAAGTAGTCGAGCATTATTATTCTGAACCTAATCTAGTTACAAGGTTCAACAATATTCTGCATATAACTGCAATTTAAATCTCGTTTATTTAAAATAAAGTTTTTTGGGGGTATTATCTGGTACAGAATGTTACAATCCTAATATTAGTATTTTTTTTCTGTCCTGAATATGTATGCACTGCCCATAAGATAAAAGTATTACTTTCTGTACTCATTGTTCACTATAATTAAATGCATTTTTTTCCAGTCTGGAAGGATTATCTTAGAGAACTTTAGTGTACTTTGGAATCTTTGTGAACCATATTAGGATAGAATAGATTTGATTTGATTCTTTCTTTTCCTTTGCCATACTGTTATCATGATAGGAAGGCAGTGCAGTAATGCAACTAAAAATTAGAAATTTACAAACTATGTAGCATAGTTCTTAGAAATATACTCTTACTAATTTAAAAGGCATGAATCAATTAAGTGTCATATAAATCAATGGCTCTAAAAACAAGAAAGTTAATTTTACATCATCAGTGTTGCTATGAGCATTTCCTGTAGGTACTCATCTTCTCCAGCATGGATCTGAATGAGAAATCTTCAAAACAGTAATAAAGCAGACATTAACTTTGCTGTTAGGAATTACAATCACATTTATATTTCATAAAATATTTCACACCTCTGCAGCTGGTATGGCTTCAAATTCAGACTTCTAGCTCACAGATAGGGACACTACCACTGCACCACAAGAGCACTTCCCAACTTGTTCAGAGTTATTACACACCTTTTGGGATTTGAGCTTAGGCCTCTTGGATCAGACATAGGCACATTGCACTACACTACAAGAGTGATGTTATGACACACCTCTGGAGCAATTTGTACTTGAACCTGGGCTTCCTGGTCGGTGTATGTGTGTGTATGTGTGCTTGTGTGTGTGTAGAGCTCATGCCTAAATGCATTTCACACACTCTTCATAAAAACTCTGGTGGCTGAATGCTACTGAAACTGATCTGCTCACAGCTTGTAGTGGCTTGTAACTGTGGTGAGCTTTGATGTGACAATGGCTTTAATGTTTCTGGTTTCTGACCAATTAGAATGTGGACAAGACAAAATGGAATATCTGTCAAAGGAAGGAGTTTTAGTTAATGTGTCTTCATTTTTGTCTCAGACCATTACCTTGAGCAACTTTTTGATCACTGGCAATGCATCTCCATTTGGTTCACTGGCAAAGAAATCTTTTTCCAAGAGGCAAGTAATCTCAGTAACTTTGTATTAGGTGAAGCTGGAGATTATCAATAAGTAAGGCTATATTCTCAAAAGCTGTGCTGTAAGCTCCTAGGAGTAGCTGATCATGACTACTGCTCTTCCATTTCACTCTTTGAAAGCTTCATTCTCATCTATGTTGTGGTGCCCTCTGTTTGGCCTGGGCTAGAACTCATACTGCTCAGGAAATCTAAATGCTGGCTGTTAAAAGTTGAGTGGCAGTTTAAATCTTAAGTTAATTGCTGCTTTGCTTATCTTATTAAGCTACCTGACACTTGCCTGAGGATTTTCTGTTTACCTAAGAAGGTATCCTCATTTAACTGGATTGCTGGTGAGATCATGCTAGTTTCTAGCCCAATACCATTTTCAGTCTTTAAATCCCTTCTCCCACCCCACACTCCCAAACTTGCCAATATGGAAGAAGTTGGTTTGGTAGTAGTAGTGTCATTGGACTAGTAAATTAGAGGCCAAGGCTAATGTTCTGAGCAAACAAGATTGGATCCCACCATGTCATATGGTGAAATTTGAATCCAATGAAAAATGTGCAATTAATAGGTAGTCTAATGACAACTATGTAACTATTGTCAATTGCTGTTGAAAGCCCATCTGTTTCACTACCATCTTTTAAGGAAGGAACTTCAAATCAATATTGTTACTGATAACCAGGCCAAAGGGTGCAGAAAAATCATGGACAAAGGACATGAAACAAATACCGTGAAAGACATCATAGGAAGGAAAAAAATACATGTCTAGTGGAAAGCAGTGTTTTCACCACAGGAAGCTGTATCAAAAAAATGGATATGGCTCAAAAGAAGCAGATCAAGGAAGTGTAGATGTTCACTGGACAGATATCAGCAGAAGGAGAACATTAAGTTAGTACAAAGAGTCAGATAGATACTGGTGCATCCTACAATTGACAAGCTTGCTTAAATAGTGTTCCAGAAATGAAGGCCTGAACTGTAATGTTGATGCTGTGTGATGCTTGTGCTGAGAAATTATTTTGAGAGCCCAAGGCAACAACAGGTGTTAAACTCAGATATTCCAGATCATAAGTGACAATCAAAATTGACTTGTTTCAGCTGCAGGAAGTCTGGAGTTTGATCTAGAAGCCCCCAATATGCCAAGACGGATTTCTAATGCGTCAAAATTTGTCAAATCATTGCTGGTGTTGAACAGTGGAGAGGTATTTTGGATACAAACATTTTATGATCTCAAGAAAAGTTATCTGATGGAGCAACTTGGAATTAAAATAGAGCACTTGTCACCACTACTGTACATGATGCAAGTGAATGACCAGATAAACTATTTGCAACTACATGCATATAAACACAACTGGAGAGGTTGTTCCTTTCCTGAGGCAATGGGTCAGGAAGATATGAACTCATCAACTGTTCAGAGATGAACCACCAATGCAAGAGGAAATGGAATAACAACAATTAGCATGGGACTAGAGACTTGGGAACAATCTTCCCTGGAGAATAACATCACCCCAATGAACGGCCAATAATGTGCCTATACGTCATTAAGAGTCTGGCACAATTTAAGGACTATGGACTGAAAGGTCTGTTTCCATGCTGTATATCTCTCTGACTGTGACTCTATGTGTGTGAGACTGATGAGAAGAACAAACTTAGTGCTTGAGAACAGTTGAGCATAGTGTGTAACTCGGTGTAAATGATAATGCATTCAAATCTGCTTTTTGTTTTCTTTGTGTGAAAAGGGGGATGTTGGGACAGAAATGCAATGCGTTACTTAATATGCCTCCTGGCTTTCTGTAGTCATGTGACATCTACCATGAGGCATTCACTGAGGCATTCAACTTACAGCAAGCACAGTAAGATGGAATGCAAGCCAAACTGTTATGCTGCAAGTTATTGTAGTAGGCAAGAAGAAAGTGGAAATGGCTTAGTAAAGTTTACTGCCACCAGCTAATTATATTAACTTTCATATATTCTGAGAGCTAAATTTGCCTGTTACAATAGGATAGTTGAGTATGCATTTTCAGTGGAGAACAATACACTGGCACTTGATGAGAATACATAAGTCACTATGGCAGTTTAGGACCATGTATTCCTTGCCAGCAAGACCACTGATAAAAGAGCAAGATCAACCAATATTGTTAACCATTTATCTATGATTAACCAATTCTGTTAGAGCCACAAAAATTCCAGCAGTTTTGTTAGGCATTACTGATATTTTGTTAACTACAATCAGTTGGAAATACTTGCCCAGCATCTGAGTATGAGTGAGAGAGAATGGTAGCATTAAATAACGGGAAAGAAATAGAGTTAGTATTGGCAGAAGCTCAATAACATCATCAGCTTGAACTGTTTAAGAAGCACAAAACACAACAGGGCAAATTGAAGGACTAAAGGGAATTGAGTTTTCTGAACTAGTAGCCTTATTGGAAGAAAAACAGGACAGCAAATGTTGGAATTCATATGCGTAGATGAGGGAGAGTTACTGTTGAAATAAATTTGGCCTGACTGAATATTGAAATGAAATTATGTCTTCATTTTTTGAGATCAATAACTTATTGATTGTGAAGTACAGTATGAGAAGAATTAAAACCTTGTTGCATTTTCTTATAAATCTAAAACGAAAGCAACAAGACCCAAATACATATGTAACATCCAGCAACCCGAAGGCAACGAGAAAGATGTGACCCAAATAGGCTTGTAAATGTTTCAAGTTCACCTTGTGGCTGTCCAAAACAAGTGCAAATTGTTGGGTGAGGGCTTCATTACCCTGAAGCAACCTTATGATGATGTCAGTCATATGTGTGGTGCTGGAAAAGCACAGCTGGTCAGGCAATATCCGAGGAGCAGGAGAATCGATGTTTCGGGCATAAGCTCTTCATCAGGAAGGGCTTTCCAGTACCACACTCTCGACTCTGATCTCCACTATCTGCAGTCCTCACTTTCTCCTCATGATGATGTCAGGAAGATGTACATCTTTGAGTATAATTAGCACAGTGTGAGCAGAGTTGAAACACTCTATAATGAGGAACAGTCTTAAGTAGGTGTGAACAAACAAAGCAAATAGATCAGTTCTTACCTAATGTAATTATAAGCCAGAACTTGGAATAGATGTGATTACCATGTGTAGCAATGTTTAGTATTAATGTATAATAAATAGTATCACATTGAAGTTTAAGATTGAATACAGTTTTTGACTTACTCGAACAGTTTATCTTAAGGTAAACTCATAGAGTGACAACAAACTCACAATACAAAAAAATGGCAGTTATGGGATTCACTATCTCAAAAATTGTGACAGTAGTGAAGATAAAGAAACAGACTTGAGATTGTCTGGAGAAGAATAAAAAACAATAAATTGCTTTTTCAAGAAATTGTCAGCGTAGCTTCAAGGTCCAGAAGCTGTCAGAAAAGCCACAGAGCTAGCTGTTGTGAAGGAATAATCTCTGAACCCCAAAAACCTCCAAGGAAACAAGTAAATCTTAAAAAGCTTTTCATAGCCAGTAATTAGGGAAACAAGTCTTTAAAACAGCAGTGAGAGCAGTAAAGCCTACTAGCCACTCAAGGGTGAAATGGAATACCCACAAAAAGAGGCTGACCATTGCACACCAAATGAAAATTGCATTTCTTAAGAGAGGGGAGGAAAAGGTTTCTTCTCCATCCACAAACCTAGTTTGAGGAGCTGAGCTCAGATCTCGAACAGTAAGTTATCACTTTGCTGAACTATTTACTTGCGAGCAAAGTTAACAAAAGCAAAATAAGATAATTCCTCAGGTACAGGAATAAAGAACAATGATTGAAAAGAAAAAAATTAGGAATAAAAATCTTTGTTGCAATTTGAAGTTTATGATCCCTAATAGTGATGTTCCTGAAATATTAATTATTTGAATAGTTTAAACAAAAAAAGCTCAGTCTTTTGATAACAAAGATATTTTATCAGTTTTATTCACTAAAATACTGAAAATTGGATAAAGAAAAGAACATGAATTTGATCATACAGTATTGAATTTAATGCAAAAATACTTCAGATGCATAAAAATATCAGCTTGAATGGTATTGTAGGAGCTACCTTTGATACAGTCTAAAAGCATAGAATTTTATTGAGTAAAAGCACAGATCCTTTGGAAATCTTTCAGCCATCTCAGAAAAGGAAATCTTCATTTATTTCTATAAACATACCACACTATTAAAGGAAACTTGAAAGTTGAAAATAACATTTAAAACAGCAGAAACATTATAACAGCATTCAGTTTTAGTACTACAACAACAATCTTTACAGCAGCATAGGTTCAACATCTTTCATAAACCAAGAATAGATCAAGATAACAAAATGAATGTAGTACAAAGCAATCAAAATCCTAACAATTATCTTCAAATTCAGGGAAACGATTGACAATCATAAATACCTATCACCAAAAAACACACAACAAAGTTCACTAGTACCAATAATCCCAGCACATTAATTATAGATTTTCCATCCATTCATTAGATTAGCAACTAGCAGATGTGGAAATAGTTCCTAAAATTTCATCCAGCTTCTAGGCTGGGAATTCTGGTCACAGCATGTGCACCAACCTGCTAAAAATGTTGTATTACCTGAATTACTATCGAAAAGGTAATGCCTAATGGTCTCTATCATGTCCCCAATATTACATATTAATGATGCTCAGCCTGGACCTCCATGCTTCCCCTGTGGAGAACATGCTGGTGGTCGCTGCCAATAACTCACCCACTCATGGCCTACCTCATCCTCCAATGCTGTTTCCTTTATTCTCATCCTGTGATTCCCATCATCACATCCTTATCCCTACTTCTACTTTCCAGCATCCCCTCTTGACTTCCACTGTATTTTTTGGTAGTGATCCCTCCACCAACCCCTCCATATCTCTCTGTACCCTCCACAATATCCACACGTGGGCACCCAGGACTGTATCCATTTGAGATCTTTACAGACTCCGATAAACAGCCTCTAGATATAACTGGTCAGAGGCCAGTTGTCTTTGCTGTCTTTGCAGCTTCCTGACTGATGATATGCCATTCTCCTTATTGCTTGTGATAGATCTACAAGGTGGACTGTTGCCCATTTCTAGAATGGAATTGGACACATCTCCTGACCATGTAGATCATTAATTGTGGCCAAGCCCCTGGCACTGCACAGAAACTGTGCCCGTGACTGACAGTAGTGGGTTTGGGAACTCCATACCAACAGCAACACCCCCTCTCCATTGCTTGAATGCCCTGAGGATGAGGCCATCCCACATTCCAATATACCCATTTGTTTGAATACACATACAGGATGGTTGCTGCTGGCAAATGTTAGATTGGTGGCTCGGTGTGGAGTACAACAAGATGGACCTCTACCCCTTATACTGCCCCAGAACTGCCTGTCAGTATGTCTGTGCAAGAAAACACATCATCATGGCAGTTTGGATAACCTTTAGCCTCTGGATGACTAACAAGACTTGTATGGCATTGCTATGAACATAGAGGTAGTTGCTAAGTGGACAAGTGCTAATTGAGTAAGTAGGAATCTCTGAGATGCAGCTTGGTCAAATCTGTGAGCTGGTTCCCTCACACAAACTGTTCTTGCAGCATCCTTTCAATGCTAGTGTTCAGTACTTCCTACAAAGCAGGTCTGTGCTTATTAGGCATGCTGCAACTGGATTGGAAAGATCCATGAGAATTTTGAGGAGTTGTGAAATGTCAGATGCCAATGTATCTACTTTGTGTGCTCATATCCATGACGGTTTGCATTCAGCTGGTATACATAGATCCTGTCTTGAGATGGTATTTTGTGCTGAGCAACATGAACTATGGGCTGAAATCGACAGGCACCCTGATTTCCCACTCTGAGGTGAGATATGCAGTTAATAAAAGGCAATAATCCCCTTAATTTTCTATTGCCATATGAGAAACTTGCCTCAGCATCTAGCAACTACATAAAAGATGCAACAGTTGCTCCTGATATCAATATAGGCCTCAGCAGATTTCCCTATTGGTTCTGCCACAAATCACACCATATCACACTTCATTTAGATACCTATAAGATGCTGTCCTAGATAACTCAGTTGAGAATGTTTATAATTCTTATCAATGTTCATGAAAAGGGAGAAAAAGTTTTGGGAACTGGTGGTGAATAAGGGCTTTGGACCCTGAAGCAATGTTGTGATGATATAATAGAGTTGGGTATAAATACTATAGTGTGGGCAGATTTAGAACACTCTAGCATGAAACAGGGTCTTGCAAGCTCGTGGATATGAGCAAAGAAAGTAATGTAACTAAAAGTCAGAGCCTGAAAAAGCTACAATTACCATATTTCAAGTATTTAGTACAAATGTGTAATAGTGTTATTTTGAAGTCTAAAGCTAAAGACATTAATTGATTTTGACTTCTCCTTAATCAGTCTGTCTTGAACCCAAAATCCTAGTGTGGCATCAAGCTACATGATAAAAATCTATCTTTCTTTTAAAAAAAGGTATCTTCCAAATAAGAGAGAGTATTGTCATTATAAATTATTTAGCAACCTATAAGGCCATCAAATAAAAGTGAGCTTTTGAATGCAATTTTTTACAAACATCTTCCTGTGGACCCAGAAACTGCAGAATTGTTCCCCTGACCTCACACTCATCACTTGGCTGTTGTCAGCACAATAAATGGCCCAACGTCTGCACCCTTCAGATGTGTGAGCTGTCTCTGTGTAACAGACCATGGTACTTTTGCATAAAATGTAGGGAAAGCTCCAGCCTGATTTTCAAGATGCCTCAGGCCTTGCCATAGGGATATGCCCTTATTGTGAGGAACAACGTCAAGAAAGATCTGAAATCAGTACCAGATGAATTTCTCCTCTGCATATTTAAAATTTACATTAGTTGCAATATTATTGTAAGATTTCTAAATCTTTCCATGGAAACATGCATCTGGAAATCCCTCAAGTATGTATTTTTCTATGTAAATATTTTTATTTCCTCCTTAAGGCTTTCGAGTTCTGATGAGTTTCCCTCCTATTATGTAAAAGAATGTTGGGTGCATTACAATTTTATACAAAGCCATGACAACTACTTGTTTTTCACATGCCACAGACTTCTAATGAGTGCTATTGTCATTTGTTTTTGAAGCTGTAGCTAGTTTTAGCTAATTTCTAGATTGGCAAGGATGTGATCAGAAACAGGAGCCCTGGCCAATGTTTCCTTTCCCAAAATGAAGATCATTTCAAACACTTCATCTACCACCTGGCCGAGATCAACAAACTCAGAACAGAAAGATGAATTAACATAAGTAACTTCTTACCAACTTTAAAATCACATTTTGCATTTTTAATAATTTATTATATCAATTTCAAGCAAAGAATTTCTGACACATTTTCCTCAATGTCGCTCTTTGACAGATGCTGTCTGACCAAATTGTCCAACACATCCCATTTTCATTTCACATTTCCAACCTCCACAGCATTTTGTTTGGGTAAGATTTAAAACAGGAGGGCGAGAATAGTACCAGCTCACCAGCCTGAATTCCATTCAAGCATCAGTGGCAGAGACAAAAACTATTGCCATTCACTTTCCTGAGGGATCTCTCGATTTTTTCTTAAAGCTTTATTTTATTTTTACTCATTCGTGTGGGCATCACTGGCTAGGCCAGCATCCATTACTCATCTCAAATAACCTTCAGAAGATGCTGATGAGCTCTATCACCTTGAACCCTTGCTGACCATGAAGTGTAGGAAACCCTCAGTACTGTTAGGGAGTTCCTGAATTTTAGCCCAGTGACAGCGAATGAATAGTAATCTAGTTCCAAATCAGGATGGTATGGCGCTTACAGGGGAATTTGTAGCAAGTGGTATTCCAATGAATGTGCTGCCTTTGACTTTCTCAGTGGTCGTGGCCAGAGGTTTGGCAGGTGAGGGCTAAGAATTTTGGTGAGTTCTTGCAGTTTATCTTTTGGATAGTACACACTGCTGCCAATGTATTTTGGTGGAGGGAGTGAATGTTGAAGGTGCCACGGGCTGACAGCGAAGCAGGGTTCTTGGCCTAGAATGGCAAATTTCTTGAGTGTTATTGAACCTGAACACATCCAGGCAAGTGTAGAGTTTTCCATCACACTTCAGACTTGTGTCTTGGATGTGGTCAAATGGCTTTAAGAAGTCAGGAGGTGAGTTACTTATCAAAGAATTCCAAATCTCTGACCTGCTCTTGTAGCCACAATAGTTATGAGGCTGGTTCAGTTCTGTTCTGAACACTGGTAGCCTGCAAAATGTTGATAGGAGCAGAATTCAATGTTGGCAATGCCATTGAATGGCTGTGAGAGGTAATGGTTGGAATCTCTCTTGTTAGAGATGGTTATTACCCTGGCACTTGTGTGACACAAATGTTATTTATCACTTTTCACTTCAAACCTGAATGTTAACCAGAGTTTGCTGCATTTAGGCACAGACTGCTTTAGTATCTGAATTGCCACAAATGGCATTGAACACTGTGCAATCGCCAGTGAACATCCTCGCCTCTGACCTTGTGATAGAGGAAAGTCATTGATGAAGCTGTTGAAAATAATGAGCCTTATTCCTCTAACAAACTCCCAGAATGGTGTTCTGTGGTTGGGTTGATTGACCTCTAACAGCCAGAACCACCTTCTTTTGTGATACATATAATTCCAACTGGTGGAGATCTTTTCCCCAATTTCCACTAACTCTAGTTTAATTGGGAGTCCTTGATGCTACACTTGGCCAGATGTTGCTTTGATGACCGGGGCAGTATCGCAAATCTCCCTCCGGAATTTAGTTCTATTATTTATGTTTAGATCAAGGTTGAAGTGAGGTCAGGAGCACAGAGGCCCTAACAGATCTCAGATTGAGCATCAGTGAGCAGATTATAGCTTAGTAAGTGTGGTTGATAACACAGTCGAAGACACCTTCCATCACCTTGCTGATGATTTAATGCAGATATAAGAGGCCATGGTTAGCAGAGTTGGATTTGTCTAGTTTTTTGTGGATTGATCAGATGTTGCAATTTTCCACATCGATGGGTAGATGTTAGATTACAAGACCATAAGACATTGGAGCAGAAATTAGGCCATTCAGCTCTTTGAGTCTGCTCCGCCATTCAATCATGGCTGATATGTTCCCAGCTTTCTCCCTGTAACCTTTGACTCTCAAGAGCCTATCTATCTCAGGCTTAAATATACTCAATGACCTGACCTCCACAGCCTTCTGTTGCAATGGATTCCATAGATTCACCATTCTCTTGCTGAAGATCTTGCCCCTTATCTTTTTTATAAAACAGTCTTTACTCTAAGACTGTGCCCTCATGTCCTCGTCTTTGCTACCAATGGAAACATCTTCCCAACATCTACTCTGTCCCGGCCATTCAGTATTCAGTATGTTTCAATTAGATCTCCTCTCATCCTTGTAAATTTCATTGAGTATTTACCCAGAGTCCTCAAACATTCCTCATATGTTAAGCTTTTCATTCCTGACACCATTCTCATGAACATCCTCTGAACCCACTCCAGGACTGGTATATTCTTCCTGAGATATGGGACCCAAAACTGCACACAATACTCCAAATGTGGTCTGACCAGAGCCTCAGAAGTACACCCCTGCTTTTATGTTCAAGTCCAAAAAAAAATGCCATCATTGCATTTGTCTTCCTAACTACTGACTCAACCTGCAAGTTTACCTTAAGAAAATCCTGGACTAGAACTCCCAAGTTCCTTTGCATTTCAGATTTCTGAATTTTTTCCCCATTTAGAAAATAGTCCATGCATCTGGTCTTCCCAACAAAGTATATGGCCTCATACTTTCCCATATTGTACTCCATCTGCCACTTCTTTGCCCACTCTCCTGACCTGTCCAAATCCTCCTGCAGCCTCCCTGCCTCCTCAATGCTACCTGTCCCTCTACCTATCTTTGTATGGTCTTCAAACTTAGCCAGACTGCCGTCAGTTCCTGCATCTAGATCTTTAATGTATAAAGTGAAAAGTTATGGTTCCAACTGAGCCTTGCAGAATATCACTTGTCACCAACTGCCATTCTGAGAAGGACCCTTTTATCCCCAATCTCTGCTTTCTGCCAGACAGCCAAGCTTCTATCCATGCTAGCAGCTTGCCTCTTATATCATGGGCCCTTATCGTACTCAGTAACCTCCTCTGCAGCACCTTGTCAAAGGCCTTCTTGAAGTCCAGGTGGATAACATCCATTGGCTCTCCTTGGTCTAACCTGCTTGTTACTTCCTTAACAGATTTGTCAGGTACAACCTCCTCTTGATGAAACCATGCTGACTTTGCCCTATTTAACCATACACTTCCAAGTATTCATAAATCTCATCCTTCACAATGGATTCCAGTTTCTTACCCATGACCGAGGATCGGCTAATCTATAATTTTCCAGCTTTTGCCTTACTCTCTTTTTAAACAGGGGTGTCATGTTGAAGATTTTCCTGTCCTCTAGAAGCCTCCCTGACTCTAGAAATTCCTGAAAGATCAGCACTAACGCCTTTGCTATCCCTTCAGCTACCTCCCTTAGAACTCTGGGGTGTAGTCCATCTGGTCCAGGTAATTTATCCACCTTCAGGCCATTCAGTTTTCTAGCATCCTCACCATACTCAGCTCTGCCCCTCACTGTCTTGAATTTTTGGGATATTATTCGTGTCTTCCACCATGAAGACTGACACAAAGTATTTATTCAGTCGCTCAACCATTTCCAGTTCTCTGCTACTACCTCTCTAGCATCATTTTCCAGTGGCCCAATTTCCACTTTTAACTCTCTTTTGCCCTTTATATATCTAAAGAAATTCTTACAGTCTTCTTTTATATTACTGGCTAGCTTACCCTCATATTTAATCTTCTCCCTCATATTACTTTTTGTTGCCCTTTGTTGGTCTTTGTAAGCTTCCTAATCCTCTGGTTTCCCACTGTCCTTCATCAAATTATATGCTTTCTATTTTGCTTTAATGCTAGCCCTGACTTCCCGAGTCAGCCATGATTGCCTCATCCTTCCTGTATCATGCGTCTTTTTCCTCGGAAAGAATCTCTACTGTGAATCCTGAATTACTCCCAGAAACTCCTACAGTTGCTGTTCCACTGTCTTTCTTGTTAGGCTCATCTTCCAGTCAATTCTATTCAGATTCTCCCTCATGCCTCTGTAGTTACCTTTATTCACCTGTAATACTGTTACCTCTGATTCTATCTTCTCCCTCTCAAATTGCAGAATAAATTCAATCATATTGTGATCACTGTCTCCTATGGGTTTCTTCGCCTTCAGCTCCCTTATCTACATATATGTCCTGCTTCAAGGCATCAGTACAATCATGAAAACTGTAGTAGTGAGGGGGAATGTGATGTTTTTGTTTCAAATGAGAGTTTAATCCAAGGCCCTATTTGCCCTCTCAGGTGGGAAAATATAGATTTTATGGCATTTTTTGGAAGAAGAGCTAGAGTGTTATCTCTGGCATCCTGACCAACATTTATTTTTTTGATCAAAATCAGAAAAAAAAAATTGCCTGATCATCATTCCACTGCTGGTGGAGGTCTGCTCAGTGCAAGTTACTTTCCAGTTTTCCTAAATTACAGCAATGGCTGCACTTAAAATAAGTACTTCACTTGTTTTTTAAACATCTGATGGCTATGAAAAGTGTTATAGAAATGCAAGTCCTTATGTTTAAAATTTCTACTTGCATTTGGCCAGTTTCTCTGACTGCTTTCTCAGTAATGTATATTTAAAAGTATTTAAATGGTTTGAATACTTCTGTTATATTTTTTGTCATTGTTTCTTCCTTATAAGATTGCATGTTCATGCCTCCACTCTCCCATCAGTAAGTAATAGTCATGGATAATCAGTAATGAAAATTCAAGGGAAACTTGCAAACTCAATGACCCATTTTTGGGCAAACTAGTATTCGTCATCTGTTGCAGGCCCACAAATCTTTGGAGAAATTCCAAAAATGCATGCCAGTTCCATTTTCTCCAGGAAAACCCAGATTCGTAAAGGGACTATAAGAAATTCCTCCAAATATAAGAATTTATGGGACCATGAGGAGCATGTTTATAGTGAGAATAAAAACCTTCCCCAAGCCACTAACCAGACGTCCATTCTTGCCAACCCCCTGGAACAGATTGGTGATATATTTTCAACCCCTGAGCTTGAAAGCAATTTACAACTCCTCATATTTTCACTGATGCACCTTTCATTTATTTAAATAATTCCATATCAATTTCCTCTTTCACCAAAGCTCGTATTCAAAAATTTTCAGTTGCCCTGCTAAGTTCCTTCACTCAGTGTCTCAGATTTACATTTCACACAGATGAATAAAGGTATTGAGGTTCTAGTCAAGAATAAAGAAGAATCATGTGTTAGATGTAGATAACTGGAATCAAATGAATCTCTTGAAGAGTGTAAAGAGTGTCGGGTCATTCTTAAGAGGGAAATCTGGAAGGCAAAGAAGGGATATGAGATGGCCTTGACAGATCAGATTAAGGATAATCCAAAAAGATTCAACAACTACATTAGGAGCAAAATAGCAATTAGAAAGAATAGGGCCCCTTTAAGATCAATGAGGTTGCCTTTGTATTGATCCTCAGGAGATGGGAGAGATAGTAAATTAATATTTTGCGTCAATTTTTACTGTGGAGAAAGATTTGGAGGCTAGAGAACTCAGGGAAATAAATATTAATGTTTTGAAAACAGTTCATATAACAGAAGAGGAAATACTGGAGATCTTAGAAAACATAAAGTTGGATAAAACTCCGGGACCTGATTAAATGTGTCCTAGAACATTATTGGAAGTTGGGGAGGAAATTATGAGGCACCTAGCAGAAAGATTTGTATCATCTCTAACTGCAGGAGGATTGTTGTGCCTTTTTTTTAAGAAAGGCTATAAGGAGAATCCTAGGAACTATAGACCCCTGACATCAATGGTGAGTAAGTTGCTGAAAGGTAGGATTTGTTTGCTTTCAGAGAGGCAAGACTGATTTGGGATAGTCAGAGTGGCTTTGGAAATCATGGGAAATCATGTCTCACAAATTTGATTGGGATTTTTGAGGAAGTAACCCAAAAGGACAGAGCAGTAGACAATGTTTACTTGGACTTTAGTAAAACCTTTGACAAGTTTCTACATAGTTAGATCATGTAGGATTCAGGGTGAGCTAGCTAACTGGATATCGATGAATTTAGATGAAATGCATCTCTGAATAATGTAATAGTTTTCAAAATACTTCAGTACGACTTAATATAAGCATTCTCATCATCAGTTAAAGCTTATTGCCCAACTGAGCGCTACATGGTCAGAAGTCAGATGACACCAGGTTATAGTCTAACAGTTTATTTGAAATTATAAGCTTTCGGAGTATTGCCCCTTCATCAGGTGATATCAAGTCATGAAGGAGCATCGCTCCGAAAGCTTATAATTCCAAATAAACTGTTATACTATAAATCATGAAGTCATGAAGGAGCAATGCTCCAAAAGCTTGTGATTTCAAATAAACCTGTTGGATTATAACCTAGCGGTGTGTGACTTCTGACCTTGTCCACCCCAGTCCAACACCGACACCTCCACATCAGAACTTTATCATGTCAGCCCCAGAAACAATCCAGATCCATTACGTTTAATCTCATGTTTTAAAGGTTCTAACCATTTATAAATGAATTTACTATTCACTTTCAGGATTTTGGATTGTTTGGTCCCAGAGTTTTAGCCACCTATTATTCATCCCAAAATGAACAAATATATTGTTCTCTTTTAAATCTCCCCTAATTCACAGGCTATCCACTCCAATATATCAAATATCTCAGCTCCCAATAAACATACATTCCACAATATACCTCATTCCCCTTACACATATGAATTTTCAGTGATCTATTTATGGAATTTCCTGTGCCAATGGCTTACCTTTTATGCTCCTATGTTGTCATTGGATAAGTATTATCTCTCTATGTTTTGTTACTGATACTTCTTCCTTAGTTTCCCAATTACCATTAAATTTTATCATGATTTAATTTTACTATTTTCAATTTCTCAACTTGTGCTTGTTAGACATATGTTCTGCAGGCCACACTGTAGTCCCTGAGTCTGTATACAAATACAGATGACTGTAACAGAATCATTTTGAAAGGAGCTACCCCTCCAATCTCTTCTCCACTTACTTCTGATAGGCTCAATTGTGAGCAAATTGTGAACGAATGAATGAAGCCTGCTTGGAGACTCTGATACTGAGACTAGGTCTGAGGCTGGGAAGGTTTCTGGAAGACATCGGTTTGGAGAGGAGCAGAATTAGAATTGGGCTACCTTAAGCTAGGGCTAGGGAATAATGTTGGGCTGCTTTGAAGGAAGTGGGAGTGTTTTGCAGAATTGGGCTGCAATGGGTGGTTGGGTAGGGTGTTGAAAGTAGGGTCACCATTGTGATGAGACACAGTTTGGTGAGAGTCAGGACATTATCATTAGAAAGGGAGATGGGCTGCCAAAAATAAAGTCAGCCATCGATGATGAGTTGAGGATGAGTTACTGGAAGGGAAGAGAGGTTGGGGAAGAAGGAGGAATGGATGCATGAGTGACTGGGAGGGGAGGTAGATGTCTGAGTGAGGGTGATTGACTTTTGGGTTTAACAGACTGGTTGGAGAACTGGGTAGATGTGTGGGTGAGTGATTGCTTGGTTGTGGGCTGTTTGTCTGAGTGTGTGGTACTAAACTGGACACACACTCACCCCCTCATCTCCTCCTTCCGCTTCCCCACCCTCAAACCTAGCTTCAGAAAAGAGCGCTGGGAAAAGTCAGAAATCTAAACTGCACACTTTCGATCTATCACATCTCATGGATTCCGCCAAGACCAACTTGGAGTGTGCCCCACTGAGGTGAACTAAGGTCAGAGCTAATTAAATGAAGCTTTTTGTTATTGACTCAGGAGGCACATGATCTTTTTCTCTCACTTGCTTTAGCTCATAATTCAAAAGGGAAACAAAATAGTTCATTTCTTAGTTTGTCTTGCTTACATTTTTTAATGGTCATTTTTATAAATTGCTAATTTAAATGATGAAGGTAATGCTTTGTATTTTTTTATCCTGAATTTCATTTTCACTTTTGTGTCAAGTCTAATCTTTCTGATATATTTTTGTTGCCACTGGCTCCCGGGTGAGAGAAAAATATAAACTGCAGCCTCCCCATACACAAAACTGGGATGTTGATGCTCCAACTCTATGCGATAAGTGCCTGTAATTCATTCCCATTCCCATTTATAACAATCCCCAAAACCAAGTGCCTATCACCATTAATATCCTGAATAAATTATCAAAAAACTCAATTTAAACCAAACATGATCTGTTATATTATGCAGTACAATTATTTTGCAGTTACCTTTACTTCCTTTGTAACTTTTCTTAAGTATTCAAATAAATATTACCATTTGCCTCTTTATCGACATTTTAGATGCACAAAGAAAAGCTCACTGTCTATGGTTTCTCTCAACCATTGCTCAGTGCTTTGCATTAATCTTTGAACACTTATATTTTAAGTCCCAAAGTATTCTTAAACAAATAAATCATTTTTGACAATGAAAACACATAAGCTGTTTGGCACACGAGAGAACAAGCAAAAATTCTCCTGACATCTACTTTTCAAGGATAAAAATGACTTTTTCAGTGAAGACAGAAAAATCTTCAAACAGATTATTCACACAACCTATCCCTTCAAAAAGGAAAATCCCTGTAAACATTCTCTTGTAGACAGAGGAGTTCCTGCAAACAATTCCTTCCAGATATAATGGTGTAACTTTTCATCCTCAGTGTTGAAATGAAAGCAGATATAATTGGCCAGGTTTTGTAAACAATATGTGACCAATTCTGCAAGATTGAGACTCACAAGATGAACACAAGTTTATTGCAAACAAACGTAAAATTAATTTCCTACAAATATAGAAAATTCTGAAAACTGTAACAAATAAAAATTCCACAGGGAAATGCAAATAGATTTTAAAAAAATTAAACATGTAAGGAAACATTTCCCTGCTCCATAGATTATATGGATCCTGGATAGACGGATCATTGGGATTTCCTGTCCTAGAATATGTATATGTCAGTAGGGGATAGATGGAGGGATGGATGTTATATATAAAATTACTTGTGTTTTATTTTCAGTTGTTTGTGGTTTGCACGTACTCTTGAATCTGTTCTCAAGAAAGGTCACTGGACCTGAAATGTTTATATGTTTATCTTTCCATAGATGCTGACAGGTCAGATGAGTTTCTCCAGCAATTTCTGGTTATGCCTTGAATCTGTAGACTAGGTAATTACAATGGTTTGGTTACACCCTGGAAATAAAAGTTAAGAATTACCTTTCGGGTCTTCACCCTGTTGTCCAGTTCTGTCAAACCCTCAAGACCCACTATCAACTATTTACACTGTAAGTAGGTTCCCCTTGAATGCAAAGACATGGAATTAAGGTTAAAGGAGCACAATAGCCCATCAACTTATTTGGCATTACAACAGTTGCCCTGTAGCGATTTCAGGCACAGACTCTACCCAGTGGATTTGGAGAAACCACAGAGATTTCAGAAAGAAAGACATCATTTAGTAAGTTTATTCAGTTGTGCCTCTCAAATCAGCAATCCCTATATGCTGTTGAGAGAAATCTCAGGGTTATTTGTAACACATGAAAACAAAAAGGCTACAAATCAAAATTTACATCTGAATATCTGTACTTTTTGGAATGTTCCCCCTACTGTCCTGGTGGACCATTTTTGAGGTGGGATATATACAAAATAAGACAACATCAGTTGCACACACATCAGTTTGAACCCTATAATACGATGGGAGGGGAAAGCACCCGACAGCCCACTCAGTCCGAGGCCCATTGCACGAAGTGGCAATTAATGTTCAAATTCTATCTTCACTGGTGTGTTACATTGGGTGAGGAATAGAGATAAACATTTTGGACTTCTTGCTTTTCTCCTGAGGGCTGTTTCCAAATCCTGTACTCTCTTCTGAACGGCTGATCAGTCGGATCGCTTGCTGGTTCTCAAGGGCTGAGTTGTTAATGCCTCCCGCACAGTAATATCACGGTGGGATAGACTTTTTTTAAAATCATCCGATTTGCAATTAACTTTTCTTCCAGAAAGAAATACCCTTCTGCTAAAAAATTCAATCTTTGAAATATTTTCATGATTTTTGATTTTGGCAGCATTTGAACAACAATTCAGTTTGAAATCTACACATTGTCTCCTGGAGTAAGAGAAGGATGCTTTTCTGATCACTCTTTTTACAGCACGTTCATTGGGAAGCATTTCCAGATTGTCACTTCCAACCAGATATCACAGCACGATCTAATAAAGTCACACCATTCACTATCACCAGTCTTTCACCACGCAAGGTGAAAAGATTTGTCTGTTGTGTCTGCGGGAGGAGTTCCAAGATCAGGATCACTGGAAAAACTTGGAGAGATTCAAAATCATACAAAGAGCATCCCCAGAGGATATGTCCAGATTTGGGCACTACCCCAAATGTGTCCAGGTCTGAGCACTACCCCTGAGGGAGGAGGGACTGTGGACCTTCTTGGGGAGTACCACAGAATTTCCCCAAGGATTCCTGGATTACATTATGAGCCGAGGCTGCAGAAATCAGTCCTTGATTCATTATGGCATAGAGAGAAGGAATTCCCCCAAGTCCCTCCTCCCGACCTTTTATCGTAGCCTGCTTGGTACACTTTCCTCATTCCTGAAGAAAGGCTCATGCCCGAAACGTCGATTCTCCTGCTCCTTGGATGCTGCCTGACCTGCTGCGCTTTTCCAGCAACACATTTTCAGCTCTGATCTCCAGCATCTGCAGTCCTCACTTTCTCCTGTTTCATCACTGCCAACTTTCTGCAGAGCAATGCAGTCCATTTCATATCCCTTCCCAAGGCTCTGCAAGTTTATTTCACAGAAAGGCTTGCCTATTTTGCTTTTTTTAAGCCACTGATTATCTTCGTTTCCACCTGTAATCAGAGAGGGATCCACCATTCTGGAAAAAAAACTTTATTACCTGTGTTTCTTGCCTGTCTTGTAAATGGTTGAGTCTAATACACTTCCGAATATTTTAGAATTTACATAAATCACTTACTGAGGGAATTTCAGGCATGAAAGCTAAAGATGGAAAAAATATGTTTTCATGAAGATGTAAGGAGATTGTGGAGAGATATAGTCATTCGGTGTGGGGCTGGAGGGGTACAGTGGATTGGACAACGTCCGAGGAGCAGGGGTTGGTAAACGTTTTGGGCTG
>NC_057712.1:70817493-70826654 GCF_004010195.1 Chiloscyllium plagiosum
TTTTTATCCTGAATTTCATTTTCACTTTTGTATCAAGTCTAATCTTTCTGAAATATTTTTGTTGCCACTGGCTCCCGGGTGAGAGAAAAATATAAACTGCAGCCTCCCCATACACAAAACTGGGATGTTGATGCTCCAACTCTATGCGATAAGTGCCTGTAATTCATTCCCATTCCCATTTACAACAATCCCCAAAACCTAGCCTATCTATCGTCCCACTTGCCTGTCTGCTCCGTCCTCCCCACTGACCAATCACAATGGTCCCTGCCTGCATCTACCTGTTGCTGTCCTGCCTACCCTTCCCCTAGTCCCACCCCCTACCCTCTGTAGGATTCTGGGCTGCCTCCTCCTCCCCAGTCCTGGTGAAGATTTCAGCCTGGGTGTGGACTTTCCTGCTCCCTGGATGCTGTCTGGCCTGCTGTGCTTTTCCAGCTTCACATCTGTTGGCTTTGGCTTCCAGCATCTGCAGTCCTTTCTGTCTCCAAGTTGAGGAAAGACATACATAGATTTAGTGACTGGGTAAAATATGTTGTAGTTGGAATATAATGTGGGGAAATGTGAAGTCATTCACTTTGGCAGGAAGAATAAATTAGAGCAGAACATTACTTAAATGGAGAATGGCTGCAGAATTCCAAGATCCGAAGGGATTTGAAGTGTGCATCACGGAGAACTAGTATGCAGATACAGCATGTAATATAAAAAGCTAATGAGTTGCTATCCTTTTTATGTTAGGAATTGAAAATCAATGTAAGGGTGTTCTCTGCTTCATTTTGTGCAGGGAATTGATGAGATCACATCTGTCATACAGTGTGCAATTTTCATCATCTATTCAGGAAGTCTGTAAATTTATCGGGGATAGTTCTGAGGAGGTTTACTGGATTGATACCTGGAATCGGTGTGTTCTCCAAGGTGAATAAGTTGTACAGGCAATATGGACAAGGAGGTGGGTAGATCTTCTGATTTCAAAGGGACAGTAATTGATTGTGAGGAAATTGGCTCTAGTGAAGTAGAATTTATGTGGGTTGAGCTTAGAAATGTCAGCAGACAGAAAACAATAGCAGAATTGTATGTAGAACCCAAACTGCAGTATTAATATGGGGGAAAGGATTAGAAAAGAATTTAGAGATGCAAATAATAAGGATATAGCTGTAATTATGGGTGACTTTAATCTGCCTAAAAACTGGGCAAACTAAATTGATGGCAGTACAATACAGAAAGAAATCATAGGGTGTACACAGAATCATTTTATGAACCAATGCATTGAGGAAGTAACGGCGTATTGGATAATGAGAAAGCAATAGTTGACAATAGAGCATGAGCTGTCGGAGTGGCACAGTGGCTCAGTGGTTAGCACAGCTGCCTCCCAGAGCCAAGGACCAAGGTTCAAATCTATCCTTGCGCAACTGTGTGGAAGTTTATACATTCTCCCTGTGTCTGCATGGGTTTCCTCTGGGTGCTGCAGTTTCTTCCCACAGTCCAAAGATGTGCAGGTTAGGTGGATTGGTCATTGGAAATTGCCCATAGTGTTCAGGGATGTGCAGGCTAGGTGGTTTAGCCATGGGAAATGCAAGGTTACTAGGTGGGATGCTCTTCAGAGAGTTAGTTTGAACTTGATGGGCAGAATGGCCTGCTTCTGCACAGTAGGGATTCTAAAATTCAAAGAGTGACCACAATAGGATATAATTGGCTTAACAGCAGGAGATAGAGAGTGGTGGTGGCAGGTTGCTTTATGGACAGAAGGCCTGTCACCAGCAGTGTCCCACAGGCATCAGTACTGGGTGTTCTTTTGTTTATCATTTATATAAATGATTTGGATGCGAATATGGAAGACATGGTTAGTAAGTTTGCAGACGACACCAGAATTGATCGCATAGTAGACCGTGAAGAAGATTTTCTAAGATTGCAAAGGGATCTTGATGAAATTGGTGCATGGACTGAAAAAATAGCAGATGGAGTTCAATCTGGATAAATGCAAGGTGTAATGTTTTGGTACAATAAGTATGGGTAGGGCTTACACAATTAATTGTCATGCTTTGGGTAGAACAGAGGGACCTAGGGGTTCAGGTACATAATTCTTTAAAGTTTGTGTCACATGTAGGCAGGGTGGTTAAAAAAGTGTCTAGCACGCTTGCTTTCAATGCTCATTCCTTTGAGTACCGGAATTGGGAAGTCATTTTGAGTTTGTACAGGACTTTGGTGAGGCCTCTTCTGGAATATTATGTACAGTTCTGATCGCTTCCTTACAGGAAGGATATTATCAAGCTGGAAAGGGTTCAGAAGACATTTTCCAGGATGTTGCCAGTTATGGAGAGGGTTCAGAAGAGATTTATCTGGATGTTCCTGGGTACTTTGCATTATAAAGTAAAACTGGGACCTTTTTCACTGCATTGTAGGAGGTTGAGAGGTGACCTGATAGAAGTTTATAAAATCATGAGGGGTATAGATAGAGTTAATCAGGGATGTGTTTTCCCTAGGATAGGGAATTTCAAGATGAGGGAGTACTTTTTTAAGGTGAGGGGAGAGAGATTTTAAAAAGTCATGAGGGGCAATTTTTCTGCACAGAAGATGTTTCACATGTAGAATGAACTTCTTGAGAACGTGGTGTATGTCGTTACAATTACAGACATTTGGACAAGTTTATTAATATGAAAAGTTTGGAGGGATAATGACCAGGAAGCAGAAGGGACCAGGTTCGTTTGAGATTATGTTGGGCATGGTCTGGTTGGACCGAAGGGTCTGTTTCCTTGCTGTATGACTCTATAAGGTGGAAAATGATGTCATTCCAAATATTAAAAGGAAAATGTCATTTTATCATCAAAAGCAAGTTTATTATTCATAGAATCACTTTGTATCAGGATGCTTTTGGTTCGAGAATAAGATTTCCACTTAGCACATCTGTCAGTCATTGTGTTTATAGTTTTGTGTGAAACGTTTGATACACAATGAAATTGACATTGTCTGCTATATACCCTGAAAAACAAGCTTATTACTTAAAATGTTATTCATCAATAATTTACTATTTAAGAATTAGAAAATTGCTCTTCCTAGAATATGTTACAGTTTCAAGGAAAGTTAGAACATGTATTTATTACTTGAACAAACATCTGGTTTTACTAATGGTTGGTTTCTTAGCACACAATAATTTAACTCTGGCAGCAGATTTCTCAAATGCAAATGTCTTGATATACTGCATAATGCACTTCATGATATTACACATTGGTTTAACAAAACACTTTTAACACAGTTAAAGCACTAACTTTATTCCCTGCCAGGGGAAATATTTAACCATACTATGATCTGATGGCAAAGGTTCACAAACCTTTTTCAGTTGAAGGATTCCTTTTAAAAATGGATCAGTAATCATGGGCACCATCGTGCAAACATCTAAATGCCAATGTTATGCAATATTCATAACACTGAATTGTAACAAATATGTAAAAAAAAAACATGAATCATATTTAAACAATTGTTTAAGAACACAGGTGTTTACTTAAAGGTAACAATGACTTGCATGTCTGTTTCTCAATGAAGAAATTTTCTCCCTTGGTAGCAGTACAGAAAGGACAGGAGCCTGGTGAGAGCAGGAACCTAGCCAGAACAGAGCATGTAGAAAGCATCAGGGGAACACAAGAACAACAGGGCCACAAAGGAAGCACAGCACAACAGTAAAGTAGTCAAATAGGGAAAACAAAACTTGAGCAAGGTGGAAAACAAAGAGAGCAGGAGCACAGAGAGATCAGGAACATAGAAAGATCAGGAACACAGAGAGCAGGAGCATGTGCAGGAGCACAAATAGTGCTGGAGTGCAGGAGAAATGAAAACATAGAGAGACCAGGAACACACAGAGAACTGGAGTGCAGTGTGGCCATGGACATAGAGGGAACAGGAACACAGATAGCATGTAAACACTAGTGACCAGAGTACAGGAGGAGCAGTGCTACAAAAGATTACTAGAATAGGGAGAGAGGAGATCCATGATCAAAGAGAGCATGCCTCTGGTCCCTGCTCACTCGCTTTCTCTTGACCGCCATGCCCTGGGCAGTCAACATATTACTCACCTGTAATGTCAGCACTTATGGTGACACTTGAACACATTTCTATGAATCACCACAGATTTGCAGGCTCCAGTTTAAGAATCACGACGGGGTTCGCAGAGAGGTGCCCAGGTTTTACCACAAGTGCTGACATTACAGGTGAGTAATATACTGAATGCCCAGGCATGGTGGTTGAGAGAATGTGAGTGAGCAGGGACCATAGGAGAGCAGACCCCAGTTTGAGAACCACTGTCCTGAGGAATATAGTTCAAAAGTATGTTTTTCAAATGGTTTAAAAAGGCTGTATAGAACATTACACAATTGGTCCCGTTTGAGTTCAAGCTTTCACAAATCCAGCTTCAAAGACTTCACTGAGACTCTAATAAACATAGATTTGGGCAGCTCTCCTACTACAAACCTTCCAGAAACTTCCTCATACAATGTTAAAAACAAGTAGTAAATCTACTGCTTGCATGTAGCAAGCTAAAATCAAAATCAATACACATCTTTCAGAGCATTGTTATCATTAAATAATATTTAAAACATTTCAGTATTCAATTGACAGGAAATGCTTTCCAAAATTAAATTAGGATTCATTCAGGTTTAACCACAGCAGTTATATTCTCTATAATCTTAACTAAATCTTTGTTAAATGCATAGCTACCTAGTAGTCAAAATTGAAGTTTTACATTCAATGGTTGTTGTTTCAAAAATTCTTTAAAATAGCTTAATTTCCAAGACATAAACTGGAAATATTTAGTATTTATGTAATCTGCAATGATTAACAAAGATTGCAATGCAGAATTTGAATATTATTGATGACAGCTACTATACTTTGCTGATTATACACAACAGAGAGAACATGCTATTTGATTCAAATAGTAAATCACTGGGATGTTTAGCATATGTTTCTGACTAAACAGACCATATTCAACTATCCTGTTTTTGAAAAATTCAAAACAAAACATCTTTTGTTGATGCAATTCTGTTATAAGGCACCACTTGTTGAATCCTGAATGTGAGAATAGCTAATCTCACATAGTCAATTGAGCTTATAACGTGGCTAATTTAGGTTTGCTAGAAGTGATGCAAATTCATATGCTTCTTTGCCAATACAAGGAGCATCTTCAAATTTTGAATTCTGTTTGAATTACTCAGGAGCTTGGAGAATCTATAGTTCCCTGTTGCTTTCCCCATGGCAAAACGTCGACCAGCCAATGTAAACCCGCCAACTCATCAGCACCTTTTTCTCATGTATTATAAATTGTCATAACTCTTCAAAAATTGATCTTCTTGCAATTGTACTGATGAATGCATGATGGATAACTTCAGCAACCTGTCCCTTTTTTCAGCAATTTGAAAAATTGTTTGGGTGCATGGCTACAAAGGCATTGTATTGAATTTTTAACCTCATAGTTGAGTGGCAAGATTTCTGACTCTGGGAATAATATTTTAAAATGGCTGCCTAGATATAGATTTTTAGTTTGTGGTGGCTGGGGAAAGGGAGATTTTGAAGGCGACACGACAGCAGGACAGTGATCCCAGTCTGTAGAAGGCAGGCAAGTTGAGATGCATGTCTCTGTGCCCACAGGCACCCTTAAATGTTCCTCCACTCACTCCACCTTATCTGTCCTACTTTCCTATATTCGATCTATGCCTCTGCATTGCCTGTATTTACGTGGGTATAGTGTTGCAGAACAGAAAGACCTAGGGGTTCAGGTACATAATTCTTTGGAATTTGCATCACGTGGTTGACAGGGCAGTTAAAAAGGCGCTTAGAATGCTTACCTTCGTTGCTCAGAGTTTTGAGTTTAGGAGTTGGAAAATATTTTGAAGATATACAGGACATTGATTAGGCCTCTTCTAGAGTGTGTGTGCAGTTCCAATTACCTTATTATAGGAAGGAAATTATCAAATTGGAGAGAGTTCAGAAAAGATTGACCAGGATGTTGCCAGGAATTGAGAGGATAAGTTATAAAAATAGGCTGGATAGGCTGGGGCTTTTTTCACTGGAGCATAGGAGTTGAGGGGTGACCTTGTAGATTTCTATAAAATCATGAGAGGCATAGATAAGGTGACTAGCCAGGATCTTTTCCCTAAGGTGGGGGAGTTCAAAACTAAGGGGCATGTTTTTAAGATGAGAGGAGAAGATTTTAGAAAGGACACGAGGGGCAACATTTTTACACAGTGTCATTCGTGCGTAGAATGAAGTGTCAGAGGAAGTAGTGGATGCTGGTACAGTTACAACATTTAAAAAAAATTTGGATAAGCAGATGAATAGGGAAGGTTTGGAGGGATGTGGACCAAATGCAGGCAGGAAGGGCTAGTTTAATTTGGGAACGTGGGCGGCATGGATGAGTTGAACCGAAGGGTGTGTTTGAATGCTGTAAGACTCTATGACCTCATATTCCCTCGCACACGTTATGCCAACCTTTATTCTTGTAATTACATGGATTTTGATGGCTCCTGTGACAATTTGGTGGTAATACAAACACCACTATGGTTTGCCCCATGTCAGCTCACCTACAATCCACTATGAGCAGGACAACTGGATATATGCAGAGATTAGATCAAACAAAGTTCTATTAAATAAGATTCTAAATGCACACTACAGACTTCACAATAGTGCAAGAAAAGCTCTAATTTATAAAATAAACCTATTGATGACATTTAAATTAATTCAATTACATAATATAAGAGCAAACATTTAATACAATTTCATATAAAACCAAACATTTGGTTATGTGTTCACAAAGGAGAATGTAAATCACAGACCAGAAATGTTGGGGAAAACAGGGTGTAGTGAGAAGGAGGAATTGAACAAAATCAGTTTTCAGAAGGAAATGATGCTGGGGAGATTGATGGAATCGAAGGCCGATAAATTCCCAGGGCCTGATAATCTACATCCCGGAATCCTTATGGAAGTGGCCAAAATAGTGGACACATTGGTGGTCATTTTCCAAATTCTATAGACTTTGGAACAATTCCTACATATTGAAAGGTGGCTCACGTAGCCACATTATTTAAAAAGGGAGGTCGAATAATAAAAACAATGAATTGTAGATGAATTAGCCTGACATCAGTTGTGGGGAAATTGCTAAAGTTCATTCTAAAAGAGTTAATCGCTGAGATCTTTGAAAACAGTGGCAGAATTGGATAGAGTCAGCATGGATTTATGAAAAGGAAATCAAGCTTGACAAATCTAATGGAATGCTACATGGATGTAACTAGTCGAGTTGATGAAGAGGAGCAGTGGATTAATTAGTCTTTCAGAAGATTTTCAACCAAGTCCCACATAAGGGGTTAACACATTAAAACTCATGCGATTGCGGGTAGTGTATTGAGATGGTTAGAAAACGGTTGGCAGACAGGAACATTTGATTGTGTGAACTGTGCTATTTAATGGTCAGTGTATTTTATACACTGCGTGGCAAACACTACAAAACCCTATGGATGCTCCAATTTAGTCGATAAATGTTGTATAGATAGATAGAGGTAACATAGGATAAGGAGTAGACCACTTGGCTCTTCAAGTCTATTCCACCATGAGATAAGATCATGGCTGATTTGGTTACACCACGCTCCTGCCTACCTCAATAACCTTTCATACCTCTGTCTTAAAATCGTTCAAGAAACATGCCTTTTGATTAAAACAAAATTTCAAAGTGTCATAACTCTCTGTTAGAAAAAAATAATTCTCACCTCTCTCTTCAATGGGTAACCCCTCAATTTAAATGGTGGCTGCTAGTTCTACAACCTCCCTAAATCTCCAAACCCTCGTTCTAGAATCTCAAAAAATCTCAATACATCCTCCACACATCCACCCTGTGAAGATCACTTAGGATTTTTAAATGTTACAATCAGGTTGCATTTTTTTCTTTTAAACTCAAAAAACCCCTCAATACCTCAATATCTTATGAAACGCATAAAGGTGGATAAATCCCCAGGACTTGATCAGGTGTACCCGAGAACTCTGTGGGAAGCTAGAGAAGTGATTGCTGGGCCTCGTGCTGAGATATTTGTATCATCGATAGTCACAGGTGAGATGCTGGAAGACTGGAGGTTGGCTAACGTGGTGCCACTGTTTAAGAAGGGTGGTAATGACAAACCAGGAAACTATAGACCAGTGAGCCTGATGTTGGTGGTGGGCAAGTTATTGGAGGGAATCCTGAGGGACAGGATGTAAATGTATTTGGAAAGGCAAGGACTGATGAGGGATAGTCAAAATGGCTTTGTGCATGGGAAATCATGTCTCACAAACTTGATTGAGCTTCAACGTTTGTGAGAAGATTTGTAGCTCGGGTGCTTGTTGCTGTGGTTCTGTTCGCCGAGCTGGAAGTTTTTGTTGCAAACTTTTCGTACCATCACGTCTAGGAATGGGAGTTGGTTGTCCTTTTCTTCATCTCTCGTGAATCGGATTCCTGTGAGTGTGGAGTTGATGATCCAGTGTGTTTTCTCCATTTCCGTGTTTTTAATGATTACAAAGGTGTCATCCATGTATCTGACCCAGAGTTTGGGTTGAATTTGTGGTAAGACTGTTTGTTCTAACCTTTGCATTACTGCTTCTGATTTGAGTCCCGAGATCGGGGAGCCCATGGGTGTTCCGTTGATTTGTTCATATATCTGGTTCGTATATCTTGTGAAGTGTGTTGTGAGGCACAAGTCCAGTAGTTTAAGTATGCCGTCTTTGTTGATGGGTTCAATGTCCTGTTGTCTGTTATGTCTGTCAGCAGGTTGGCTATTGTACCATCACGTCTAGGCATGGGAGTTGGTTATCCTTCTCTTCCTCTCTCGTGAATCGGATTCCTGTGAGTGTGGAGTTGATGATCCTGTGTGTTTTCTCTATTTCCGTGTTTTTAATGATTACAAAGGTGTCATCCACGTATCTGACCCAGAGTTTGGGTTGAATTTGTGAATTTGAACGGAGAATTCACCACAAAGGTACACAGGAAAGCCACACACACAGACCAAGTCCTGAACTATGAAAGCAACCACCCCAATACACACAAACGAAGTTGCATCAAGACACTATTCAAAAGGGCCACAACACACTGCAGCACACCAGAACTGCAAAAAGAGGAAGAGGAACACCTATACAAGGTATTCGCAAAAAACGGATATCCTCGC
>NC_057712.1:70826813-70832945 GCF_004010195.1 Chiloscyllium plagiosum
GAAGCGGCAGGGACAGGCCACTATAAATACCGGAGGAAACACCACAGAAGCGCTTCACAGGAGGCTCCCAAGCACTGAGGATGTCACCTAGACAGGGGACGAAACGTTTGCAACAAAAACGTCCAGCTTGATTGAGCTTTTTGAAGAAGTTACAAAGAGGATTGATGAGGGCAGAGCGGTAGATGTGATCTATATGGACTTCAGTAAGGTGTTCGACAAGGTTCCCCATGGGAGACCGGTTCGCAAGGTTAGACCTCATAGAATAAAGGGAGAGCTAGCCATGTGGAAGACAGAGGGTGGTGCTGGAGGGTTGTTTTTCGGACTGGAGGCCTGTGACCATTGGAGTGCCACAAGGATCGGTGCTGGGTCCTCTACTTTTTGTCATTTACATAAATGATTTGGATGAGAGCATAAGAGGTATAGTTAGTAAGTTTGCAGATAACACCAAAATTGGAGGTGCGGTGGACAGTGAAGAAGGTTTCCTCAGATTACAACAGGATCTGGACCAGATGGGCCAATGGACTGAGAAGTGGCAGATGGAGTTTAATTCAGATAAATGCGAGGTGCTGCATTTTGAGAAAGCAAATCTTAGCAGGACTTATACACTAAATGGTAAGGTCCTAGGGAGTGTTGCTGAACAAAGAGACCTTGGAGTGCAGGTTCATAGCTCTTTGAAAGTGGAGTTGCAGGTAGATAGGATAGTGAAGAAGGCGTTTGGTATGCTTTCATTTATTGGTCAGAGTATTGAGTACAGGAGTTAGGAGGTCATGTTGAGACTGTACAGGACATTGGTTAGGCCACTGTTGGAATGTTGCATGCAATTCAGGTCTCCTTCCTATCAGAAAGATGTTGTGAAACTTGAAAGGGTTCAGAAAAGATTTACAAGGATGTTGCCAGTGTTGGAGGATTTGAGCTATAAGGAGAAGCTGAACAGGCTGGGGCTGTTTTCACTGGAGCGTCGGAGGCTGAGGGGTGACCTTGTAGATGTTTACACTATTATGAGGGGCATGGATAAAATAAATAGACAAAGTCTTTTCCCTGGGGTCGGGGAGTCCAGAACGGGAGTCCAGAACTAGAGGGCATAGGTTTAAGGTGAGAGGGGAACGATATAAAAGAGACCTAAGAGGCAACTTTCTTACGCAGAGGGTGGTACGTGTGTGGAATCAGCTGCCAGAGGAAGTAGTGGGGGCTGGTACAATTGCAACATTTAAGAGGCATTTGGATGGGTATATGAATAGGAAGGGTTTGGAGGGATATGGGCTGGGTGCTAGCAGGTGGGACTAGATTGGGTTGGGATATGTGGTCGGCATGGACGGGTTGGACTGAAAGGTCTGTTTCCATGTTGTACATCTCTATGACTCTAACTTGAGGAGATGGAAACTGAGCCTGTACAACAGATCCTCATAAGAAAGCCTGTCCTTTCCAAGCATTTGTCACATAAATCTTCTCTGAGCTGCTTCCAATACATTTAAACTCACCCTGAAATAAGGTGACCAAAACTGTACACAATAGTTCAGGTATGTGTCACCAATGTCCTGAAGTGTAACCTCCTTAATTCTGTACTCAAATCCTCTCACTACAAAGGGTATCATTTTATTAACTTTCTTATTTGCTGTACCTGCATATTGGCTTATTAATAACTTTGTTTTGGACCTGACTTTTCTCCACAGTACAAAGCCGTCATTCACTGAGTGTTCTGTTGAGCCTTAACTGCATGGAGTTTGATAAGAGGCAAAAAACCTGTGGATGCTGGAATCCAAAGTGGATCAGCAGGAGGCTGGAAGAACATGGCAAGCCAGGCAGCATCAGGACAGGAGAAGTCAAAGTTTCTGATATAAATCTTTTTCAGGAATGGAGGTGGGTATAGGGGGAGCTGCAGATAAAGGGGGAGGGTGGGTTTTGGATGGGGAGAGGGATGGAGTGGTGAGGTAGTGACAGGTGAACACAGATGGTGGATATGATCAGGTTGGTCAATGGGAGGAATCGCTTCCAGTTGGTAGCTGGAAGGAAGGATCAGTTGGAGGGATGGAAGGGAGGAGGTGGGGCTGGAAAGGGAGTTGGGGTGGGTGGGAAGGGAAGCTATTTGAAATTGGAGAACTCAATGTTGAGTCCTCTGGGTTGTAGGCTGCCCAGGCGGAAGATGAAGTGTTGTGCCTCCAATGTGCGCTCGGATTCACTATTGCAATGAAAGAGGCTGAGGATGGACATGCCAGAGAGGGAATGGGAATGGGCATTGAATTGGACAGTGAATGGGAGGTCAAGCTGGCCCTGCGGGCCCAGCTGAGTTGCTTGGAGAAACGTGCCTGTAGTTTACATTTGATGTCCCCGATGTAGAGAAGACAACATTTGGAGCGCTGGATACAGTAAGCTAGGTTGGAGGAGAGGCAGGTGAACCTCTGTCCCACCTGGTAGGAATAATTGTGGTGCTGGATAGAAGTGAGGGGGCTGGTGTACTGGCAGGTTTTATGTTTGCAGGGGGATTGGGGGGATTCGTGGGGACAGTGGTGTGAATTAATGAATGACAGAAGGAATGGTCCTTGTGAAAGGCAGACAGGGGTCAGGGGATCTAGTTGGAGTTGGCGGAAGTGTTTGAGGGTGATATATTGGATGCGGAGACTAGTGGCATGGAGAGCGATGACAAGGGGGACCCTGTGTTTATTATGTTTGAAGGGAGGGGCATCAGAGCAGTGGAGCAGGGAATGGATGAGGTGCAGTGGAGGGCTGTCTGGATGGCTCGTTGGTTAAATAGGTTGACATGTGGGATGCTTGGAAGTAGAATGTCTCCTCATCAGAGCAGATGCAACAGAGACAGAGGAATTGGGAAAACGGGATGGAGTTTTGGCAGGATACTGAGTAGAGGGAAGTGTAGTCCAGATATTTATGGGTGTCTAGATTAGAGTGGTGCTGGAAAAGCACAGCAGGTCAGGCAACATCTGAGAAGCAGGAAAATCGACATTTCGGGCAAAAGCCCTTCATCAGGAATAAAGGCAGGGTGCCTGCAGAGTGGAGAGATAAATGAGAGTAGGGTGGGGGTGGGGAGAATGTAGCATAGAGTACAATGGGTGAATGGGGGTGGGGATGGAGGTGATAGGTCAGAGAGGAGGGTGGGGGAAGGTAGCAAGAGTACAATGTGTGAACGGGGGTGGGGATGGAGATGATAGGTGGTGAGGGAGCGGCGGTGGAGAAGGCCCAGGACCTGCATGTCCTCGGCAGAGTGGGAGGGGGAGTTGAAATGTTGGGCCACAGTGCAGTGGGGTTGATAGGTGCAGGTGTCCCAGGGATGTTCCCTACTGCGCTCTGCGAGAAGGTGTCCAGTTTCCCCAATGTAGAGGAGACCGCATCGGGAGCAACAGATACAATAAATGATATTGGTGGGTGTGGAAGGCTCCTTTGGGCCCTTGGACGGAGGTGAGGGAGGAGGTATGGGTGCAGGTTTTGCAATTTCTGCAGTGGCAGGGGAGGGTGCCATGCAATTTTACCCGGATAGTTATGGGAGTCTGAAACCAAAAGAGAACCAATGAGAAAATGCTGGAAAATCTCAGCTTTGACAAAGGGTCAGTTAGACTCGAAACGTCAGCTCTTTTCTCTCCTTACAGATGCTGCCAGACCTGCTGAGATTTTGCAGCATTTTCTCTTTTGGTTTCAGATTCCAGCATCCGCAGTAATTTGCTTTTATTTACTTAGTTATGGGAGTCTGTGGGTTTATAATAAATGTCGGTCCGTAAACTGTCACTAGAGGTAGAAACAGAGAAGTCTAGAAAGGAGAGGGAGATGTCCACGATAGACCACATAAATTTAAGAGTGGGATGGAAATTGTGAACCAAGTTGAAACACTACTCCAGTTCAGCCTGGGTGCAGGATGCAGCACCGACATAGTCATCGATGTAACAGTAAAGAGTTGGGGCACAGTGCCTGTGTAGGTAGTGAAAAGGGACAGTTTGACTTAGCTGGCAAAAATGCAGGCATATCTAGGGCCCATCCGAGTACCCACGGCCACCTCCTGGATTTGGAGGAAATGGGAAGAATTGAAGGAAAAATTATTGAGGTTGAGCACTAATTCGGCAGGGCAGATGAGGGTTTTGCTGCTTAGCTGCCTGGAGCTACTTTTACTGTTTCAATATTCTTCTGGTTCCACACTGCAACTAACTTCTCCTAGCCAACACACACCCAGAGAAATTCAAGCCAGACAACCTCAGCGTCACCCATCTCTCCTGTTTCCTGCTCAGGTCTGTCCTTAATCTAACCTTTAGTGTCAACTGAATGGTTTGAAGTTAAAGTTACACTAAAACACGTGAATTATGAACTCAATATTTGCAACATTTTAAGGGGCCACTGACCTGAGCAAGGTGTTATAGGTGTGAAACACTATACTTGGTTGACCATTCGCATGAACCTCTGTAATTTTGTCACATTCCTCAGTGGTGGGTATTTTTTACAGCTGTCATTTTCTGTCAGTCTGCCATGATGCCCATTGATTGCACACTGTGTCTTGCAATATATTTGACACAGTCCGCTGGAATATCTTCAGTGCAGACATGATCCTACAGGATAGATGGCTCCACTTATACTCAAGAATGATTGGCATGAATTATATGCCCAACCACAACCCACAGTATATTCCAACCTCAAATCCTAGAAGTTACTGTAGATATTCTAGTGAAGGTGTGACCAGTTCCTCCATTTAGCTCCAAGTAATCAAATGAAGTTCAATGAACAATTTTGATTTTTTTTCATTCATTTGTGGGATGTGGGTGTTGCTGGTTGGCCAGTATTTATTGCCTATCCCTAGGTACCCTTGAGGAGATGGTGGTGAGCTGTCTTCTTGAACTGCTGCAGTCCATGTGCTATAGGTTGACCCACAATGCCCTTAGCTAGAGAATTCCAGGATTGTGGCCCAGAGACTAACTGCTGAACCAGTGACCAACTGGTCCTGATGAAGGGCTTATGCCCAAAACATTGATTCTCCTGCTTCTTGGATGCTGCCTGACCAGCTGTGCTTTTCCAGCACCACACTCTCGACTCTGATCTCCAGTACCCTCAGTCCTCATCTTTCTCCCAGAGACTAACTGTAAACATTTGATCAAAATGCAAATCTCAAGTATCGCTGAATGTTGCCTCCATATAAGTGAATTTGGAATTGGAACTAGGCTAATTTCTACCCCAAAAACTATGAGTATCCTTATTTTTATTTATATGTTTCAAATCAGAATGTGTCTCCATGAACATGCTTCTAGTCTATACATTTAAAAAAATTGTTGTATTCGTAGAAGTGCATGGTACAAATTCATTTCATATGGTCATTATGCTTGTGAATAGCATTACACAAAGTGCTGTGTCACTCCTTCACAGTAATTTTGAATTCTCCTGCAGCCATCATTGGAGTACTGTACCTTTCATCAATAATGCTTAGAATAACAATGCTGATTTTTAAACTTGTGGGTAATTGTAAGAATTCTGAAATTCTCATTCATTTTTGACTTGACAGCAATTAGTTTTTATTGAGATTCAACCCTGCTCTTGCAGGTTTACACTTCAACTCCAGTGGTCAGTCTTTAACTCTCAGCAACTTAAGTACACCACTGAAGCCTGCCATCATTAGTTTGATATCTCTCCAGACCATTTAATAGCTTAAATAGCAGTCCGATGGTTTTCTGGCAAGCTTTGAGATTCCTGGCTGATTATGAATGAAGTTCCTTCCTCAGATTATGAAGTGAAGCATCACCATCATTGCTAAAACATAAAGATCCAACCCCTAAAGAACTGTCAGTTTTGACCACTGGCTTATATCTCACACAGACAATCTTTAACACCCAATTCATCTTTCATGTGATGTAGCCTTTCACTACTGTTGTATCTTGATGGTAGCTTTTGATTTGAAGAGACTAAAGCTTATAACTGTTCAAATAATACTAGTTTGACATTAAATTCAAGTCTTTTTTGCACAACTGAACCAGCAAGCTAACTGTCATCAATATTTGCTTACTTAAGATTTTCTTAATGATTTAGTGTCATAGAGATGTACAACATGGAAACAGACCCTTCGGTCCAACCAGTCCATGCCGACCAGATATCCAAACCCAATCTAGTCCCACCTGCTAGCACCCAGCCCATATCCCTCCAAACCCTTCCTAT
>NC_057712.1:70835929-70846929 GCF_004010195.1 Chiloscyllium plagiosum
ATTTGGTTTATGCGGAGGTTGGTAGGGTGGAAGGTGGGCACCAGGGGCGTTCTGTCCTTGTTGCGGTTGTAGGGGTTGGGTCTGAGGGCGGAGGTGCGGGATGTGGATGAGATGCGTTGGAGGGCATCTTTAACCACGTGGGAAGGGAAATTGCGGTCTCTAAAGAAGGAGGCCATCTGGTGTGTTCTATGGTGGAACCGCTCCTCCTGGGGGGAGCAGATGTGGAGGCGGAGGAATTGGGAATACGGGATGGCATTTTTGCAAGAGGTAGGGTGGGAAGAGGTGTAATCCTCTCCATCTAAACTTTTAACACTGTGGCAGTCCCAGTCTATGTTTGGAAAGTGAATATCCCCTACCATAACCACCCTATTATTCTTACAGATAACTGAGATCTCCTTACAAATATGAAACAATGGGTAGGAATTGGATGATAATAGAAGCAAGGAGTAGGGAGATAAAAAATATCGATCATATTGGATCCTGACGTTATCATTTCATAATAAAATATCACATTGTGACGATGGCAAGCCCAGGGGGTCTCTGTTCACTATTTGGAATTAAGCAATTAAAGGCAAATTAACGTAATCAAGAAGGCAATTGAAAGTGATTTTGTAAGCTTCTCTGAATTTTATGAAGCTCTAATGACATAATCAGATCTACAGCAGGCCTTTAAAGGGTGACAACAGGCAGCAACCGATAGAGTCTCCTGCACTTGACAACAATTCACGAATGCCTTTTGTTTTAATAGCAGGCAAGGAGAAGAGTGACTGTTTGTTCACTCACCAACCCCTTGGCTCCCAGCCTCATTCCTGATCAAGGGCTTTTGTCCGAAACGTCAACTCTCCCGCTCCTTGGATGCTGCCTGACCTGCTGCGCTTTTCCAGGACCACACTCTCGACTCTATCTCCAGCATCTGCAGTCCTCACTTTTGCCTTATCATTGGATTCAGTTAATTGCAGCTCCCAACGACCTCACCAGAGAAGGTTCTCCTGGGGAGGGTGAAGGTGAAGAACAGAATAGGTTTCAACAACAATGAAAAAGTTATCTCATTAAAATGGCATAAAATGGAATCATACATTGTAGAGGAGGTTCCTCCAATAAGGAAGATACCTTGAGAAGGAAGGAGAAACAGATGCGTCGAAATTTGCATCATTCACCATTTGACCACCTGCAGGTGTAACCTGTTAATGGGGAAACAACAGAAGGCAACAAAAGAGATCACATGCTGAGACCAGCACAGAGAAATGGTTACTCACTGACTTTGGCGTACAGATACTTGAAGTACTACTCTAGAATGTGGAGTGGCAGTGTGGTTATATATTGTACTTATCCCAATGTGTAAGGCATTGTGGCCAATCTGTCTGCCCTAACGGTGGAGGAGGTGAGTTGTATTGGTGGTCATCTGATATCAGAGGCTTGCAACCTCACAACCTCACAATATGCCTGAGGCTCATTTCCAGGATCCAGTAAAGGCGTTTGCAGCATTTCCCAATCAGCTGTAGATCATTCCATCAAATGCCAAGCTCAATACAGACCTGAAGATATTACAACTTTTAAAAACTGTTTCTTTTCAAATGACACAACACCAGGTTATAGTCCAACAGGTTTAATTGGAAGCACACCAGCTTTCGGAGTGACGCTCCTTCATCAGGTGATTGTGATGACAATGTATGACAATTACCTGATGAAGGAGCGTCGATCCGAAAGCTAGTGTGCTTCCAACTAAACCTGTTGGACTATAACCTGGTGTTGTGTGATTTTTCACTTTGTACACCCCAGTCCAACACCGGCATCTTCAAATGGACACTGATAAACTGTTAGAATGGCTGCCAAGGTGGTCAGGTGACCTTTGCGACTACAACGAAGACTACCAAATTTTCAGAAGTTTTGAACTTGAATCACAATGGGTGGAGGTCTCTTCATTTAATGGACATGTCTAAACTCCTTTGTGGAATTCCATGCCTACCATCATTAAAGCCCATTCTAAAACACTAAATCAATGCATTCCTATACCCTTTGTATCCAGGTTTGCAATGAAATAAAGCTCAGTTGGCTGGATGGTTGGTTGGTTTGTGATGTAGAGCAATGAATAGCTTGGGTTCAATTTCTGCATGAGCCGAGATTACCATGAAGTGCTCTCCTCTCAACCTCTTCCCTCACCTGCAGCATGGTGACGCTCAGGTTAAGCCACCACCAGTTTTCTGTCATTCTAATGAGAGAACAGCCCTATGGTCTGGTAAGACCAAGGAATGTTTAGTTTACTATTTTATGATATTTACTTTATTTTACTTTTCCTTTGAAGTTTAGTACATTAGTAATTTTGACCTGATGATGGAAGACAGAAAGTTTTGACTGAAGTATCTCTATTTTCAGCAACATAAACCCCCTTCAATTATATTTCTGACACCCTTTTGCTTGGTTTAAGAAAACACAGTTCTAATATGAAGTACTGATATTCCATTGAAAGAGGGAGTACTGTACATTTTTATCTCAGGCATGCTCCCGTGCACAAATTGAACTGCTTTACTGCCTTTTCAGCATATTAGTTTAATCTTCACCCTCTCCTTTTTGATGTGCTGCAAAACAAATCTGAGCCAGAATGGGGAAAGGACATAAATGTGGAGATTTTCCATAAAGATTGCAAAATAAGTTTAGATTATGAAATGTGCCACAAGTATAGTTTTACGTTGATTAAGTAAAGCCATCAGCTGAATTTATCTAGTATTTGTAATAAAATTTTATTGTTTAATGGCAAAAGAAGAAACAGAATTTTATTCCCAAATTTTGGCAGTCCTCGTCAGTATTAAATTCCCTTAGCTTAGCTCTATCCCAACATTATGCCTTAGTGTTATCCTCAAAAGACCAACCTCACTATACCAATGTGAACTTTATTAATTTCCCCAGTCGATCATGCTTGTGAAATCTTTGGGAACACCAATTTGTCATCATAGAATCATGACAGTGCAGAAGGAGGCCATTTGGCCCATTGAGCCTGCACTGACCCTCCCACCCAGCCTCCCCAAAAGGCATCCCACCCAAACCCACCATCCAGCCCCCTCCATCCCATTCCCATAATCATGCATTTGCCATGGCTAAGCCACCCAACCTCACACCCTTAGACACTAAGGGCAATTTAGCAAGGCCAATCCAACTAACTTGTACATTCTGTACTGTGGAAGGAAACCAAAGTATCTATCAGAAACCACGCAGACACGGGGAGGTCGAACCCAGGACCCTGGTACTTTGAGACAGCAATGCTACCACTGAATATTTTTGGATTGTAGACGTATAGGGGCCACATTATTCTCCACCTGAAACGTCAGCAGTAAATGTGCTGAAGTATTGGAAAACAAAGCTAACTTCACAAAAATGGCACCTTGTTGTCTACTGTACTTGAAGATTGAGATGCATTGAATGGCTTGAAGATGTTGTATTTGCAGTGGCTAAAAACTAAACCCACTTTAGAAAGTTAAAACTCATTTGTTGCTGTCTATGTTACCTTTTAACCCCCCCCGTCCACTCAGGTCCCAGATGCCTGTTTCACTCAGTGAGCCATTAGCAGTTCGCACTTTCAGTAACTTGCCACGAAACCAAATCATCATCTCAAGAGTCCCTTAAGGGCAAGTCTATCTAACAACAGATGCTGTTAAACGCCCTGTTGCAGCAATACTTGGCACAATTATTATGTTCTTGTAATTTTCTAACTTTTCTCAACATCTTCCAGATAGCTTAGTTACTGAAATGTTTTGGAAGCACAGTCTTAAAAAATCTGGATAAAACTGCTCCAAGTCTGCCCTTTGGGAAGAAGGATCTTACTCAATAGTTTTGATTAAATGTGAATTGTTGACAAGTATATTTGGAGATGGAAAATAATTAGATGATAAACTCATAGGTCTTGTATTCACAAATATTTAAAATTATGACTGGAAAGGAGTAGATAGTACCTACCTTAAATGCTATCTTAAAACTCCAATATCTATTGAAAAAGAAGGCTTGTTTTGACTTACTATAATTTTAATTATGTGGAGGAGCCGGTGTTGGACAAAGTTAAAAATCGTACAACACCGGGTTATTGTCCAACAGGTTGATTTGGAAGCACAAGCTTTCCGAGCGTTATTCCTTCATTAGCTAGCTTCCCTCTACAAACACTACATTAGGCTATAAACCACATTTTGGCTTCACTTTGGTTAAATCTTTTCAATTAATACTGACTGGACATTGGCCTGCAAATACATTCTCAATATTTCAGACAGCAGTTATGGAAGTTGATAATGAAACAACCCTGTCATCTTAATACTAAATCTACTTCAGACAACATGATAACTAAAACACACTTTCCATTGTACTTAATATAATTTCCAAATTATGAGATTTATTGTTTGTTTTATTATTGTCACAAGCACCAAGATACAGTGAAAAGTATTGTTTTGCATGCTATCCAGACAAATCATACCTACATAACCACATTGGGGTAAAAGAACAGAATGTAGAATATAGTCTTACAGCTACAGAGAAGGATCAACTCTCATAAATGAGAGGTCCGTTCATAAGTTCATAACAAAAGGAAGAAACTATTTTTGAATCTGTTGGTATGAGTTTTCAAACTTTTGCATCTGTTGTCCAATGGAAGAGGGTGGAAGAGAATATAACTGGGGTGGGAGTGGTACATGATTACGCTGGCTGCTTTCCTAAGATAGCAGCAAGTATAGACAGTCAATGGAAGGGAGGTTGGTTTTTGTGATGGACTGGGCTGCAATCAGACTCTCTGTAGTTTCTTGTGGTCTTGGGCAGAGCAGTTGGCATACCAATCTGTGATGTATCCAGATAGAATGCTTTATTTGCTGCCTATATAGAAATTGGTAAGGATCATTGTAGACATACAAATTTCCTTAGCCTTCTGATGAACTAGAGGCTTTTGTGTGCTTTCTTGACTGTAATGTAGAGATGGATGGACAAGGATGGATTGCTGGTAATATTTACTCATAGGATCTTGAAGCTTTCGACCACCTCCACTTCAGCTCCATTGATACTGACAGGGGTGTGCCCTTTACCCCGCTTCCTGAAATCGATGACCAGCTCGACCTTTTTGCGACATTGAGGGAGAGATTGTTGTCTTTACCCCATGCCACTTTCACTTTCCTGTCCTCTGCTTCGTCATTGTTTCAGATACAGCCCATTACAGCGATGTCATTAGCAAATTTGTAAATGGAATTAGAATTGAATTTGGCTATACAGTCGTGAGTGCAAAAGGAGTATAGTCTTGCAGGGCACTGGTGTTGAAGATTATTGTTGAGGAAGTATTGTTGCCTTTCCTATTAGGAAGTCGAAGATCCAGTACAGAGGGCTGGGCAGAGTTCGAGGTCCCAGAGTTTGGAGGTGAATTTGGTTGAAATTATGATGTTGAAGGTAGAGCTAAAGTCAATAAATAGGAACCTGAAGTGGGTATCCTTGACATCCAGATATTCCAGGGATGAGTGTTGGGCTAGGAGATGGTGTCTGCTGTGGATCTGTGGTGACGGTAGGTGAAAAGTCATGGATCAAGACGATCTAGGAGGCTGCAGTTGATGTGCACCTTTTCTAAAATTTTGAAGCTCTTCATAATGATGGATTTCAGAGCCACAGGGCAGTAGCCTTATAGGCAAGTTGCCTGATTTTTATGTTGCACCAATGATTTGGCAATAATCATGAACAAATGATTATTTTCATGAAATAATTAATCTATACAATAATCTCTCAGTGCTTTTGCATTCGAAGAGTATCTGTGGAGATCTCTCATCTAAATGGCTTTGTTTATTTTGTGATCTTCCTTTTCTATTTTGCCACTTTTGTCTTATGAACCTAAAATCATGTCAGTTCTAATGTGTGCATTTTACGAATTATCAGCCAAGAGATGCATGCAGAGTGAAGATGTACTCCTATAAAACACGTTTTTTTGCTTTAAAGAAATTTTTACGTGAACAAATTATTGTATCAATGCCATTGCCCAATAGCTGAAAGATAGTGAACAGAATCAGTAAAGAAAGCAGATTCATGAGTTAATTAACACGATGGTTCAACATTAATAATATTTTTAAAACACATGATTGAACTATCAATATAGGCAGCTGTACAAAAACCTAGCAAAGTATAGAATATAGACAGGCAGTGACGATTTTTACTTCTTTCAACAGTGTTGTGTCACATTGTCACAATCCTATAGATGTTACAATTGATGTTTAATTGACCAAAAATGTGATTAAAATACTAATAATACTTAAGTGCTTCTCTTCATGAAATATTCAACTTCATTCCACATTAAGTAGAAAGACAAAACCCTCCTCCACTGCCTTTCATAACACTAGTGACATTCATAAATGATTCAAGGTTATTTCTATAATAGAGATACTGTTCTAAGTTGTCTGCAAACATTGTACTGCCTGCCCTGACATATGCATGTAATGATGAAAAGTTAACCACTTCTCAGACATTACTATTTTCCTTTTCAAAACACCTGTCACAGCCCTGTCCTGAAAAATCTTCACTAGGCCCCTCTCTCCTTGTAAAGTATCTGCCCATCACAAAGCCCCATTTTGTCTCTAAAGTTCTTGTTTTAAAATTCATTCCCATTTTGTGAGTCTCACTTACTATTTTTGAGAAAACTGTGTTGAGTTACTTCTTAAACTGTTGAAAACTATTTAGTCTAAGTGCACCCACAGTTCTATTAGGGAAGAAGTTTCAAGACTTTGACCTGGTGACAGCGAAGAATAGTGATATAGCTCTGGCTTTAAAAGATACGTGTAGGTGGTGGTGTTCCTATGTGTGAATTGCTCATGGTAACATGTTGGAAGATGCTGGCAAAACAGCTGTGGTGAGTAACTGCAGTGCATCTTGTGGATTGCACACACCGCTGTTACTGTGCATTGGTGTTGGAAGGATTTCACCAAAATCAGACTTGCCTACTTCCCTGGCAGTGACCTCTTTGGTTTGTGATTTGATAGCACTTAAAATGTAAAATGCTCATTTCTTTTTTTGCCAAGACAATGTCACTGGTCTGGTAAGACAGGCTAATGCTGGGGTTGAATCTCATGGTATTGACCATGACAAATGATAAAATTTCAATTTAGTTAGTAAATCAGTAATGAAAGTCTAGTCTAATGTTGACTCTGGAAACTTGGTCAATTCTTGTAACAGCCCATTTGGTTGACAAAAGTACCTCACAGAAGGAAAGTTTCTGTAAATATTTGGTCTGCCTGACATATGAAACCAGGCCTACAACAATGTGATTGACGTTTAAACTACTCTTTGAAATGGTGTGGCAAGTTACTTAGTTTTGTCAATCCTGATGAAATGTCTAAGAAGAAGAATAAAACAGAACAGAATACCCAGAACTGAGATAGGCAACAAAAATGACAACAGCAATGTCCTCCTTAATATAGAACATAGGACAGTACAGCACAGTACAGGCCCTTCAGCCTGCGATGTTGTGCCGACCTTTTATTCTCTAAGATCACAGCGCCAGAGACCCGGGTTCAATTCCCGCCTCAGGCGACAGACTGTGTGGAGTTTGCACGTTCTCCCTGTGCAGGTCAGGTGAATTGGCCATGCTAAATTGCCCGTAGTGTTAGGTAAGGGGTAAATGTAGGGGTATGGGTGGGTTGCGCTTCGGCGGGTCAGTGTGGACTTGTTGGGCCGAAGGGCCTGTTTCCACACTGTAATCTAATCTAATCTAATCTAATCTAAACTAACCTACATTCCCTTCATTGTACTATCTTCCATGTGCCTACCCAAGAGTTGCTTAAATGTCCCTAATGTACCTTGGTCTACCACCACTGCGGGCAGTGCATTCCACGCACCCACCACTCTGTGTAAAGAGCCTATTGCTGACATCTCCCCTAAACCTTCTTCCAATCATCTTAAAATTATGCCCCCTTGTGATAGCCATTTCTGTCCTGGGAAAAAATCTCTGGCTATCCACTCTATCTATGCCTCACATCATCTTGTACACCTCTACCAAGTAACCTCTCATCCTTCGCTCCAAAGAGAAAAGCCATAGCTCCCTCAACCTTGCTTCATAAGGCATGCCCTCCAGTCCAAGCAGCATCCTAGTAAATCTCCTCTGCACCCTCTCTAAAGCTTCCACATCCTTCCTATAATGAGGCAACCAGAACTGAACACTTTATTCCAAGTGTGGTCTAATCAGGGCTCTTTAGAGCTGCAGCATAACCTCACAGCTCTTAAACTCAATCCCCCTCCTAATGAAAGCTAACACACCATGCACCTTCTTCACAACACTATCAACTTGGGTGGCAACTTTGAGGGATCTATGGCCATGGACCCCAAGATCCCTCTGTTCCTCCACACGGCCAAGAATCTTGCCTTTAACCCGGTATTCTGCATTCAAACTCAACCTTCCAAAATTAATCACTTCACACTTTTCCAGGTTGAACTCCATCTGCCACTTCTCAGCCCAGCTCTGCATCTTGCCAATATCCCAATGTAACCTACAACAGCCACCCACACTATTCACTGCTCTACCAACCTTCGTGTCATCAGCAAACTTACTAACCCACCCTCTTACTTACTCATCTAGTCATTTTTGAAATCACAAAGGGCAGAGGTCCCAGAACAGATCCCCGCAGAACACCATTGGTCACCAAGTTTCAAGCTGAATATTTTCCATCTACCACCACCCTCTGTCTTCTATGGGATAGCCGTTCTGTATCCAGACAGCCAGCTTTCCCTGTGTCCCATGCCTCCTTACTTTCTGAATGAGTCTATCATGGAAAACATTATCAAATGTCTTGCTAAAATCAATGCACACTATATCCACTGCTCTACCCTCACAAAGTCATGCTGGCTATCTCAAAGCTACTATGTTTTTCCAAGTAATCAGAAATTCTGTCTCCCAAAATCCTGTCCAATAATTTGCCCATCACAGATGTAAGACTGATTGGTCTGTATTTCCCAGGATTATCCCTATTTTCTTTCTTGAACAAGGGAATAACACTTGCAACCCTCCAATCATCTGGCACTACTCCAGTGGTCAGTGAGGATACAAAGATCATCACCAAAGGTGCAATAATCTCTTCCCTCACCTCCTGTAGCAACCTAGGGTATATCCCATCTGGCCCAGGGGACTTATCTATCCTTATGTTTTTCAACATTTTCAGCATATCTTCTTTCTTAACATCAACCTGTTTGAGCATATCAGTCTGTTTCATGCTGACCTCACACACGTCAAAGTCCCACTCAGTAGTGAAAGCTGAAGAAAAGTATTCATTAAGGATCTCCCCTATCTCCTCCGATTCCAGGCACAAGTTATCCCTGATTGGTCCTACCCTCACTCTGGCCATCGTCTTGTTCCTCACATAAGTGTAGAATGCCTTAGGGTTTTCCTAATCCTACCCACTAAAACATTTTCATGCCCCCTTCTAGCTTTTCTGTCCATTCTTCAACAGTTCCTTGCTGGCTACCTGTAATCCTCTAAAGCCCTGTCTGATCCTTGCCTCCTCAGCCTTAAATAAGCTTCCTTCTTTGCCTTGACTAGATGTTCCGCATCCCTTGTCACCCACGGTTCTTTGAACCTATCATCCCTTCCTTGCCTCACTGGGACAAACCTGCCCAGCACTATTAGCAAGTGCCCCCTAAACAACCTCCACATTTCTATTGTGCATTTTCCTGATAACATCTGTTCTCAATTCAGACGCCCCAGTTCCTGCCTAATGGTATTATAATTCCCCCTCTACCAATTAAATACTTTCCCATACTATTTGCTCCTATCCCTCTCCATGAGAGTACAGTAAAGGTCAGGGAGTTGTGAACACTATCACTGCAATGCTCTCCCACCAAGAGATCTGGAGCTTTGTACCAAAAGTGGGTGGTCTATCACACAGGCTAGTCAAATGACGTTTCTGAAGTAAACACACTCACAGAGTCATATCTTGCAATCTTCCAAATAACAGTATCACCATCCCTGTACCAACAACAGGACACAAGAGAGGCACAGGCACCGTGATATACAGTTAGCTGGGAGACCTCAACATTGATTTTTGACCCCATGAAATCTTCTGGAATCAAGTCCAACATGGACAAGAAACCACCTGCTGATTACCACTTACCACCCAATCTTGGCTCTTGAATTAGTATTTCTCCATGCTGAATACTAATTGGAATAATCACCAAGTCTGACAAAGGGAACAGATGGGTTCTGGAGGGGGACTTCAATATCCATCAGCAAGACTGACTTGGTAGCACCATTAATGACTGAGCTGGTTGTGTTCTAAAGGACATAATTACTAGACTGAGACTGTGGCACACCATGAGGGAACCAACAAAAGTGAAAAGTCTACTTGAACTCATCATCACCATTCACCTGTCACAGCTGTATCTCTCTATGACAATATTGGTGAAGATGATCACTTCACAGTCCTTGTTGAAACAATGTCCTATCATCATATTGTGTTGAGTGGCATGTATACAATGCAGATTGGGATAGATTTTGAATAGCTGGAAATATGTTGCTGGAAAAGCGCAGCAGGTCAGGCAGCATCCAGGGAACAGGAGAATCGACGTTTCGGGCATAAACCCTTCTTCAGGAATGAGGAAAGTTTGTCCAGCAGGCTAAGATAAAAGGTAGGGAGGAGGGACTTGGGGGAGGAAATGTGATAGGTGGAAAGAGGTCAAGGTGAGGGTGATAGGTCAGACTGGGGTGGGAACCCTCCAACCACAAGGGATGAACTCAGATTTCACCAGTTTCCTCATTTCCCCTCCCCCCAGCCTGTCTCAGTCAAATCCATCAAATTCAGCACCGCCTTCCTAACCTGCAATCTTCTTCCCGACCTCCCCGCCCCCACCCCAGTCTGACCTATCACCCTCACCTTGACCTCTTTCCACCTATCACATTTCCGACGCCCCTCCCCCAAGTCCCACCTCCCTACCTTTTATCTTAGCCTGCTGGACAAACCTTCCTCATTCCTGAAGAAGGGCTTATGCCCGAAACGTCGATTCTCCTGTTCCCTGGA
>NC_057712.1:70847400-70865512 GCF_004010195.1 Chiloscyllium plagiosum
GAAGAAGGGCTTATGCCCGAAACGTCTATTCTCCTGTTCCCTGGATGCTGCCTGACCTGCTGCGCTTTTCCAGCAACACATTTCCAGCTCTGATCTCCAGCATCTGCAGACCTCACTTTCTCCTCATAGATTTTGAATAGACCTAACAACTCAAACCTGTGCATTCATGAGATGCTGTAACCCATTAACTGGAGGAAAATTACATTCAAACACAATCTGTGACCTCATGGCCCAGTATATCCCCCGTCGAAAAGGTGGGGGGTGGGGCCAGTGTAGTTGCGGAAGATGGATTCATGAGATGCTGTAACCCATTAACTGGAGGAAAATTACATTCAAACACAATCTGTGACCTCATGGCCCAGTATATCCCCCGTCTATTATTTCCATTAAGCTGAGGGACCGACATTAGTCAATAAAGAAGGAGGGGATGCCAGGAGCAGCCCCAGGCATATCTAAAAATGAAGTGTTAACCTGATAATGTATAAATAGGACCTCTTACATGCCAACACATGAAAATAGCGACAGAGCCAGTGATACATAGGGCTAAATAATCCCACCATCAGCAAACCAGATCTGCAGTCCTGTCACTCCAGTTGTCAATGGTAGTGGAAATTAAACAACTATTTGAAAGTGGAAGCTCCACTAATCTCCCCATCCTCAAAGATTGATGAATCTAGCACATCATTACAAAGATAAGGCTGGATTTGCATCTAACTTCAGTCAGAAATGCCAAATTAATGATCCATCTCAGCTTCCTTTAGGTGATCCCAGTATCACAGATATTGGTCTTCAGCCAATTCGATTCATCAGATGTGATATGAATAAATGGCTGAAGGCATTAGATACTGTTAAGGTCCTGACAATATTCTGGTACTGGTACTGAAGAACTCGTCTTCCAGAACTAACTCTAACCCAAGCCAAGCTATTCTGATACAGCTACAGCAATGGCATATTACTAGCAATATGGAAAATGTCCAAGCACATCATGTCCACAAAAAGCAAGATAAATCCTATTCTGCTAAATAGACACCCTATGAATCTATTCTTGATCTTCAGCTAAATGATGAAAGAAGTCATTGACAGTGTGTTCAAGCAGCACTTACTCAGCAATAACCTGCTCACTGAAGCTTAATTTGAATTTGCCTTGCCAACTCAGCTGTTAACCTTGTTAAAGTTTAGGTCCATACATAGACAAAGGAGCTAAACACTAGAGGGGAGATAAGAGTGAATGTCCTTCACATTAATGGTTCATTTGGACTAAGTTGAGTATGAAAACACCCTGGAAAACTGGAAGTCAATGGGAATTAGAGGAAAGCTTTCCACTCATTGGAATCATACCTTGCAAAAGAAGCTGGTTGTTAGAGCTCAGTTCCAGAACATCTCAGCCGGAGTTCATCAACATTCACACCACACAAGTGCCAGGCAAAGACCATCTCCAATAAAAGAGAATCTAACCATTGCCCTTGTCATTTGATGGCATTATCATCAATGAATTCTTTGCTTTCAATATCCTGTGGGGGAGTTACCATTTATGAGAAGCTGCACTGGACCAGCTATATAAATACAGAGGCTACAAGAATTAGAGGCTGGAAATATTGTGGTGATTAACTCACATCCTGACTCCCAAAGTTGATCTACTTGGACTAGTTACATGACAGCAGTGTGATTTGAATAGTCTACACCAGCCTGGGTGAATGTAGCCCCAATAGTTCTCAAAACATATGATAGCATCCAGAGTAAAGGAATCAATTGGATGAGCACCCCATCTAACATTTACTCCCTTCATCACCAACACAAATTGGCTCCAGTGTGTACCAAGCAGAAAGTGCACTGCAAAGCCACACTAGGGCAGAATAGACAATATCTTCCAAATCCACATCCTGCACCACCTTGAACGAAAGGGTACCAGGTACATGATAAAACCATGACCTGAAATTATCCCTACAAGCCACACATCATCCTGACTTGGAACAGTCTTGCTGTTACTTCATTGTCGCTGGGTCAAATTCTTGAATTCCCTTGCTGCTAGCACTGTGGAAGTGTCTACAGAAAATGGACTGCAGTAATTCAAGAAGGCAACTCATTACCACATTTTCCAGGGCAATCAGGAGTAGACAATAAATACTGACTTACATAGTGATGTCCATAACCAGTGAATGGATGAAACATTATGACATGGGATAATATGGAAAACACAGAATTCTCATGTAGTACATTTAAAGTCCAATGTAAGAACCTAAAATGATTGTTTTAATGATAGTTTATTTGGAGCATGAAAGCAAAAGAAAGTAAAATAAGTGAACGATATGTTTTGGATGTACATAGCTGCAATTCTCTCTAATGAGCAGATGGAGGCATGTAGATATCACAGACTGGTTATAACAGTGAAAGGGTATTTGGCCCATCAATAGTATACTGGGTCTCTTCAAAAGAAAATCGGTAGGCTCATTCCTAAACTTTTCTGCAGCCTGATAATGTTTTTTCTCTTTACTTATTCAATTTCCTTTGGAAAGCCAAGATTTGATTTTCTTCCGCTACAATGTCAGTCATTATATTCCATATCCTACCCACTGACCATGTGGAGATTCTCTCCACTAGGGAAACAGACCCTTCGGCCCAACAAGTTGATGTTGTGAAACTTGAAAGAGTTCAGAAACGATTTACAAGGATGTTGTCAGGGTCGGAGGATTTGAGCTACAGGGAGAGGTTGAATAGGTTGGGGCTGTTTTCCTGGAGTGTCTGAGGCTGAGGGGTGACCTGATAGAGGTTTATAAAATCATGAGGGGTGTGGAAGGATAAATAGACGAAATATTTTCTCTGAGATGGGGGAGTCCAGAACTAGAAGGCATAGGTTTAGGGTGAGAGGGGAAAGATATAAAAGAGATGTAAGGGGCAACATATATGGAATGAGCTGCCAGAGGAAGTGGTGGAGGCTGGTATAATTGCAACATTTAAAAGGCATCTGGATGGGTATATGAATAGGAAGGGTTTGGTGGGATATGAGCCAGCTGCTGGCAGGTGGGACATCTGGTCACCATGACGAGTAGGACCGAAGGGTCTGTTTCCATGCTGTACATCTCTATGACTCAGTCCACACTAACCCTCTGAAGAGTAACCCACCCAGGCCCATTCCCCAACATTTACCCCTGCCTAATGCACCTAACACTATGGGCAACTTAGCATGACCAATTCACTTAATCTGCACATTTTTGGATTGTGGGCAGAAACTCATGCAGGTACAGGGAGAAAATCCACGCAGACAGTTGCCTGAAGCTGGAATCAAACCTAGGTCCCTGGCACTGGGAGGCAGCAGTGCTAACCACTGAGCCACTGTGCCACCCAAAACTTTCAGGTTGGCATTTTTTCTTTTCCTATTTCCCTTATATCAAAGTGCTCCTACACACAATTTTTCAGTCAATAGGAATAATTTCCACTGTCTACTGTTCCTAGATGCTCATGATTTTGTCCACCTTTATTAAATTTTTTTTTGGCTTCTCTTAAGTAGCCCCAGCTTCTCCAATCAACCCACATAGCTGAGTTCCCATGAACCATTCTCCTTAAATGTTTTTCAACTGCCTGTGAAGCTTGCCCAGAACTTGACACACTACTCCACCTAAAAAGGTGTTTATCTTTAATATTCTTGACTTTTTTCACTGTGCCTCTATTTATAGAACCCAGGATTTGTAAAAACAAATGGAATCTCAGCTTTTAGTAATTTGTTCATATCCACCTACATCGAGTAGGACACAGTGTGTACCACCTGTAAGGTTCACTGCAGCAACTGATGCAAGCTCCTTTGTCAAGGGCAGCAAATGCATGGAAGCTGCAATTTTCTCTCCAAAGCATATACTATCCTGTTTTAATGATAGTTTATTTGGAGCATGAAAGCAAAAGAAAGCAAAATAAGTGAATGTTTGGTCACGGTTTTTGTTTTTGATTGATCACGGTTGCAGTACCAAAGTATTGGAACTAGCTTCCTATACCTTCCACTGTAATAATGGCTACACCCCAATGACTGCAGTAAATCAGCAAGTCATCTCAATCCCACCTTCCCAAGTGCAGTTAGGGATGAGCAACAAATGCTGGCTTTGCCAGTAATGCTCACGTCTCATGATCAAATTTTAAAAAAATGTCTTTGTTATCTTCATAATCCATTCTTATCTCAGTAAACCCCTCAAGTGCTATCCAAAGTTAATGCCCTTCTAATTCAGCTATAATAATGTCTTCATATTGAATTCCAATAGTTTCTGAATTCAAAGTGAGATAACTAAAGTATGCATGGCGCAGCATTACGCACACTGCACACCCGACATAACCTTTGTGCAATAACTTGCATTTAAGTATCACCTTAAATGGAGTAAAGATCCCAGTGTTTTATATTAGGGAAATGCGAGAATGAAAGCTTATTGCAAAAGATAGAGCTAGTAAAGTATGGAGTGAAGTACCAAGGTAGAAAGGTTTAGCAAGAGTAGGCAGTATGTGGCAGAAGACTGTGCTGGCACTGCAGGAATTTAGGGAAGGAATGGACTGGAGGTCAGATCCTCCTTATTTGCTGAAATTTTCACATAGTTCTGACATCAATTTCATTAATAAATACTTGATGGATCAAATAAAAATGTTCCATTTCCATTTTTGTGGCAAAACTCACCGTACAAAGAGATGAACTTCTTGATGGTAACATTGCTGCTCCTTGGATCCTGAACATCTAGAATAATACTCTAAAGAAAGTAACACCACATTGTTTGTACTCCACTATTTGATTCAATCTATTTACTCATCTTGATGGACTGAATGATAATTTTATTCAGTTGGATTGTGACAATTAGTTCAGAAGAAAACATGAATGCAGAATAATTTATCATACCAGTGAGCTTATTTTCAACTTGAACACCTGATTAATTGTAGCTCAAAGTTTACTGAGTGCTGTGGTGATTACCTATTCAGCTGTGAAACAGGAAGCAAGTTGAAAACAAATCTATTCACACGCTACGGGCATAATGTTATAATGCCTTCATTTTTAAAAATGTGATGATCACATCCAAAACTGTTATTTATACTCAAGAACAATAACTTGGCAAGAATACAAATCACTGATGGTAACCATTATTTCCAGGTGTTGACTTTCAAAGTTTGGAATAAGTATAGTGAATCGGGAGCAATGGGGTAGGAAAAGACGCAAACTAGATTTAGAACTATACCAGGGTTGGGTTAGTTTAGGTTCACTTAGATAGAACAGAAATTGGACCATTTTGAAATTAAGTTTTTCTTTGGAAGACAAACAGTTCACCATGCATATGTTGTGGTATATTCATCATTTGTATATAACTTCTGTTGAATCTCAGTAGCCTGCATTGTTGAGTCTTGGACAGCAAACATCAGTGATTCTAATTTGTATACTTGGAGCAGCTCGGGGACAGACCAGGAAATGAAAGAAATGTTCTTGTGCTGTATTAATTGAGAAGGCAGGGGACACTGGAAATTCTTTGAAGTTAGCAAATACTGGTGAATTTACTGATCCTGTACTTAGAGTGGGGAACTGCTTCTGAAGTAATTATGCTTACATGTTAGAGCAACTGTTCTAGCATGCTGGAAGTATTGGATCAATGAAGTTGTCTGATAAAATCTGTAGATTAAGCATGAAAAGGAGAAATCTTGCTGTGAATGTAAAGCCTCTGGGGAGAAATTGGTATGTGATGCATTAATTTCAACGTCGAAAATTCAGACAAAAGCATTAATTTTGGGAGCAACAATGCATACCTAATCTGCACTTGCAGATATTCCATAATGGTAAAGTTAACACTTTTGGGATTTCTGGTAGTTGCCTAAAACAAGCCTAATATACTTACGATAACAAAGGATCAACAGCCTGTTTAAACACCTGCTGAGAACAGTAGGTTCCATTAGTCTTCAGGTTTTCATCTCTTCTCATGGATCCTGATCAATGGCCTTTGACATCCTTTTCGAAAAGTAAAATCCTTTTACCGTGACCTTCCAGAAGCTACTGCAGGCTCACATTAATGTCCTTCTGTTCTCCTCCCTTTCATCTGCCAGGAATTATCCGAAAGATTGCTTCTACTGTGATAGTTGATCTAGTTCTATTCCACAACATTGAGGAAGCTGCCATTAAGGGATATGCTCATGATGTCATCATATGAATTTGCATGTGACCTGATGATGTAAAGGTCTCATACTCTACCTTACCTCGGATCACTTCAAACATGAAATTCTAGAAGAAGCGTGCTCCTCTCTTGTAACTTAACAGCTTCATGTTAGTGCAGACAGCCATGCTTCTGAGGAATGTAATGTTTGAACAGAACAAACTTTGTTTTAACCAGCACCTTAATGAACTGGCACGCTCGATAAGTCAGCAAAAATTATATACCTCAACTATCAAAAGTATTATTGTGATCTCCGTGATATCTGAGTAGTCTGTTGAGGGTGCGAAAGCTCTTTGCCAATAAGACAATGGACAATAGACAATAGGCAATAGGTGCAGGAGTAGGCCATTCAGCCCTTCGAGCCTGCACCACCATTCAATATAATCATGGCTGATCATTCCTAATCAGTATCCTGTTCCTGCCTTCTCTCCATAACCCTTGATTCCACTACCTTTGAGAGCTCTATCCAACTCCTTCTTAAATGAATCCAGAGAGTGGGCCTCCACTGCCCTCTGGGGCAGAGCATTCCACACAGCCACCACTCTCTGGGTGAAGAAGTTCCTCCTGAGCTCTGTCCTAAATGGTCTACCCCATATTTTTAAGCTGTGTCCTCTGGTTCAGCACTCACCCATCAGCGGAAACATGTTTCCTGCCTCCAGAGTGTCCAATCCTTTAATAATCTAATATGTCTCAATCAGATCCTCTCTCAATCTTCGAAACTCAAGGGTATACAAGCCCAGTCCCTTCAGTCTTTCAGTGTAAGGTAATCCTGCCATTCCAGGAATTGACCTCGTGAACCTACGCTGCACTCCCTCAATAGCCAGAATGTCTTTCCTCAAATTTGGAGACCAGAACTGCACACAGTACTCCACGTGTGGTCTCACCAGGGCCCTGTACAACTGCAGAAGAACCTCTTTGCTTCTATACTCAATCCCTCCTGTTATGAAGGCCAGCATGCTATTAGCCTTCTTCACTACCTGCTGTACCTGCATGCTTACCTTCATTGACTGATGTACAAGAACACCCAGATCTCTCTGTACTGCCCCTTTACATAAATCGATTCCATTGAGGTAGTAGTCTGCCTTCCCGTTCTTGCTACCAAAGTGGATAACCATACATTTATCCACATTAAACTGCATCTGCCATGCATCTGCCCACTCACCTAACTTGTCCAGGTCACCCTGTAATCTCCTAACATCCTCATCACTTTTCACCCTGCCACCCAGCTTTGTATCATCAGCAAATTTGCTAATGTTATTGCTGATACCATCTTCTATATCATTAACATATATTGTAAAAAGTTTTATTTAGGACAAAGTTGCAATATTATTTAAATGATTCATGCTGAAAATAAAATATAATAGTAGTGATGCATATACCCTCTGCATTACATTTCCATTACTTGGTGTGTTTTTACATTGATTATGTGGTCCTCTTGATCAACCGGAATATTTGATCAACCAGCTCACTCCTGATCCCATAGATGCTAGTTAACAAACATTTGCTGCAGTTATTTGTCTATTGGTTTCAATGCCATGGTATCCAGGCTAATTTCTTATGTCCTGGGAGTAAACAGAAGCATTGTTGCAACATAATCATTACTGCTCCTGCTGGAGGCATATTCCCATCATCCCATATCCTCTACAACTTTTCATCTGAGCTAACTGCACACAGGGCATCCTCTGATACAACTTTACACCAAAAGAAGTGTCAAAACTAGGAAGACCACAGCTTGAGAGTTACCAATCACCAAAATCTATTATCCTTCTAATAAGATGAAGATTATTTGATTGCTTGATCTGTGTCACCTTGCTGTTGGATGCCTCAGGTCTATAATTGTAAGAGGAGCTTTCAGGGAAAATCTCCCCACCAATTCCTTGGGCTTATTCACTAGATAAACAACCATGGATGCAGGAAAAGAATGAACAGAGGCAGGATGTCCTCAAATAGCCTCTACTACTACATTAATATTGTTACACTGGAGCAAAACATACTGAAGTTGCAATACATGTAGGCCTGTGGGTCCTCAGTTTGCTCACTTATCACTGCCCTTTAGGTTCTTTTTATCATTGTAATAATGTGGAGGATTGCATTGATTCATAATTTCTTCAAAAGGAAACTTGAACAAAATTATTTATTTTTTATATTGAATGTCAAAGCTTGTTGAAGGTAGACCAGCTGCATAGTCTTTATATGGGACATATTTACTCATGCTGCTCAGTGCTAACAGGGAGGCAGTCCCATATCTGGCTGATGGTATTTAGCCACTAAAATGGCTAGAGACCATATTCAGCCAGCCATTCTCTCTCTCTGCTTTGAAAATTATAGTATTATGATATACAAAAGATTCCAATTAGCCTAGTGGATAGAACCGGGCAGAGAGTGTGCTGATCACTCACCATGGATCATGATTAGCTGGAGGCACTGACAGCCTGTTTGCATGTTCCAAATAACTACATTTCAACCCTATATTTTTCAAATTCTCCAGATTCATGAATCTTTCAATTATAAGCCAATATCTAATCTATATTATTCAGCCATTAATCTACATCAGACACCCTTAAGTATGAGTTGTGATCTTTTCAGCACATAAGACTACCCCATTTTTCCAATCCCCAAAAAAATTTCTGCATCTCAATTTTTCACTCCGCAGATGGATAGCTTACTGGGAGCAAGGAATCAAGCACACAAATTTGGCTGTGTTGTCAAGATGCGTAGAAATTTAAGAAATTCCCTCACATCAGTGTAGTGAATGAAAAATATATACAACCACCATCCCTACACCAGCAGTTCATTTTTATTTTTGGAATACAAGTTGACCCTTGCTAACCAAGGGACTGTTTGAAACTTGAAACAATAATGCTAATTCGAAGAGACTTAATAGCTGAAATCTATGGTTTCAGCTTTCTATTGGCTTCTGCAATCAATTCCATTGTTCTTCCAGTGCTTCTAAGAACAGAATAATGTTGTTTAACATTTCCAGAAAGAGAAACCCGACTTGATTTCACTTGTTTATATCCATGTCTTTGCAATGTTTGGAATGCACTTCTACCCAATTCTATTTAACAGTCAGAAAACATCAAAAACTGTGTACTTCTTACAGTGAACCGTATTTCCCATTTTTATGTTTATTTCAAGAAATGCCCATTTTTATAGGATTCACAAAATGTAGCTTCCAAAAACTCACGAGCTTTGAATCTATACTTTGCTACTTTAATGTGGCATGCAGTGCAAGGGAAGCTGAGTTAATAGGGATGACATTTTTTTGTAGACTCTAGGCAAGCAAAGATGGTAATCCAACCAGGCATTGGAAACCAATGAAGCCTGTGCCATTTTTGTGCCTGGGGCTAATACAAGTTTAATCAGTGAGTTCATCACCAATCCTCCTTTTAGGCAGCTCAGTGATTAAGAGGGCAAAAAATCTGGTAACATGACATTCCACTGAAAGCCAACCTGCAACACCCAAGGTATTTTTCCCTCTTTGGGGTTTAGTAAGAAGTAATATTATGGAGCATGACTTCAACCAGAAGAAAATGAGGACTGCAGATGCTGGAGATCAGAGTCAAAGAATGTGGTGCTGGAAAAGCACAGCTGGTCAAGCAGCATCCAAGAAGCAGGAGAATCAATGTTTCGAGCATAAGACCTTCACCTTGATTTTCCAGCACCCCCGGATGATGTCTGACTGACTTCAATCAGGCTGTCAGATTTTCAGCAGCAGAGATGGAGGAATGCAATAACCATGAGAAAAGCAGGAATAAGCTTCTATTTGACACTGATAGGTGATGGATTCTGAGACCAGTTAGTCAGCTGGTTTCAGGAAAAGTGGTACAAAATATGGTTATCACAAGCATAGTCTCCCACTTCTTGTTGCAATGTAAGAAATAAGAAATATTTGACAAGATTGCCCTGTAGGACTCTTCATATCTTTCTTCTCATATACACTATTTTAGACATACAATGTCAGGTCTTTACGCCCAATCCTTAACTCAGCAGGCAACATTTTGCATCTCTTTTCTGTGTACATTTGTACTCCCAAAACTTTTAGTTCCACTGCTCCATTCTCGATAAGAATGGAGATAATAAAAAGATAATGTAAAATCATAAAAATAATTTCTCAATCTCATATGGTTGCTCAAAATTGAAAAAACAAAGTCCTGTGCTGAGAAAAGAAGTACAGAACTTGTTCGTAAATCCTTTCTAACAAATTAATTATATCGATAGCTTTCCATGCTCTCATGTTTCCTAAATTGTCTACGTGATATTGCAGTCTTTCAGGTATCTTGGGAGAAGAAATGAATTGATTCTCAAATTTTACTATTTGGTGTTAGTGCTTAAAGGGTTTCTTGCAAATCACTGCAGTTATTAAAGGACATAATGAAGTTATTACATTAAACTTTTGATGTAAATTAAAATCATAATTCAGCTAATTTCTAATTTAGCTAATCTTTAAAATTATGTTACAGGTGTATTGAATTCTTAAGCAATTACAACTTAATCTAAACTGGAAATTGATGTCAATTCAGGACAGGTAACCAGTTTGTGAAAGAATAGCAAGAATCGTTTTTTGTATCAGCTATCGTCAGATTTTACCATCAACTATTGCTCTTTTTCCATTATTTATGTTTTTTATGTCATGTGGGTGTCAGTAATGAGCCAGTATTGGTTGTCTACCTCTAATTTTCTTTGGGAAAAATGGTAATGAACTGTTTTCTTGAACCACTACTTTCCATCTGATTTGATACATCCTGTAATGGTCACATCATGCCTGGAGAGCTAATTGGGAGGTCTACTTGCAAACAGAAATCAAGGTGAAATATACATTCTGCATCTTCATAAAATGAAGTGTGCTGACAGATTCAGTAGCTTCTAGACAGGCAGTGACCATGGGCTGAACCTTACCTTGTTTTAGCTATGTGTGAGTTGCATTGAGTGTTTTGGGATGGATTTTCATCGTAAGGCCTGGCAGAATTACTGGTCATATCTTACCAAACCCTCCTCATTACCTACTCGATCCACCTCTTTGCTAGAATTGAGTACCAATTCTAGCCATCTTACCATGCACCTCTGCCAGATCACCTCAGTGGATATTGGCCAAAGGATTGGTACCTCAGCACCAACACCATACTTAAAAGGCGGACAAGGGTTGACAAATGCAGCATTGCCCCTCACTGAGCAATGAAATGGCACAACAGCCATAAATCACACTGCTCATGGTAGATGGCCAGCAAGGCTGACACTCCCTCACACATATAACTCCGCGTTCTCTATTTAATCAGCGATACACACAGTCTACTTGTTCTTGGCCACATGCCATCTCATCACCCTCTCTAAGTCATCACTGCTCTATACCCATTGCCCACTAGAGACAAATAGCCTGTCAGCAAAAACAAACACAAACCAAATGAGTAGAGGCTGCAGTTCACCCACAACACAAATAAATGCTATTGTTATGACCAGTGATTATTTTGCATTCCATCATGAACTTCTGCACTCAGCTCCCATCTACTGGAACCGGGAGTAAGTCAAGTCCTGCCTGACTTATAGCACCTGAGGCAGCTGAGATCTGTCACGGAAAAGGACAGCATCCACCTTCCCTATGTCTTCATCCTTTTCCTTGGAAGGCTGTTCATATTCTCGCAGTTCCTCAGCCTCCTATGTACAATACTGGACGATCCCCAGACCTCTCCAAGTAGCAGAACTGTAGATACCTCCACTGAGCAGGACACCCTAACACTTAGTGAGGGCCAAGCTGATGATGAGAAAATACCAATGACATCAGTCACTGAACCTTGTAATTGGTTTCTTTTTTGCCCTAATTGTCTGGCTATCTACGTGGAGCAGGCTGTGAAATCTGGTTTTCCAGATTTATTCCTGGAAAATAAGCCAAGATGTGAAAGATTGCTCTCTCTTACTTTCCAAGCTTCTCTCTGTCTCCAAACCTGACATCAGAAAATCCAGCCCCGTGAATCACTCATAGACCAGCCAACATATATTAATCTTTCATCCAGTATGATGAAGTCACCAGACTCAAAGTACTAACTCTGCTTTCTTCTCACAGATTCTGTCAGACCTGTCGAGTTTCTCCAGCAATTTCTGCTTTTGTTTCAGGTCTCAGTTCTTTTATGTCTGAAGAAAATTGGGTATTGATTCTATAGAATGCGCATACAGAATTTTGAACAGATTCTATTCATATGAAAGAAGAGCATTGCTCTTATATTTCTTAGGGTTAAAGAGATTAAAGGGTATGGGGTGGAAGTGGGAACAGGGCACTGAAGAGTATGGGGTGAAAGTGGGAACAAGGCACTGAATTGCCTGCCATGATCATATTGCATATTGGAGCAGGCTTGAAGGTTATAATGACCTCCTCCCTATCTGATTTTCTGTGTTTCTAATTTCTGTTATTTGGATCTATAATGCTCATCTAAATTAATAATGCAGAATATTTGGCTTCATTGATTAACTGCTGTGCTGGCTAAAAGGTAGCTTTAAAAATAATGCCCTGGTCAATCCAGGTGGATTTTATTAAAGATTTGCCACAGAGATTTCTTATAGAGATGAGGAGTTTATTAACTTGTTTAATTTGAGCATCCCTGTCAATGCGCTTGCAGAATTGAAAGAGTTTGGAAGTGAAATAAAGAATGGGTTTAGAATTGTAAAAAGTTAACTTTGTTGAAGAAATTGCACTGAGATCTCAGTAATGGCAAAAGAGTCCTCACCATGCATATAACTACAGGCACCATCCAAGGAGACATTGAATGGAAAGCAATAGTCTATTTTAAGGAGATTAACTCAGCTGTCAAAATAATAAACAAAGGGATTTTGCACAATAGTATTAAGGTGCTATAATCCACAGTAATTTCCATGTGCAGATTAGAAAATATTTGAAGTGAACAGCAGATTGGTTAGTATCTCCAGGGGAAAGGTACGTTTCTGTCTGGGTGTGACATTTCCTTAGACATTTCACTTACATCTATTCAAAGTTATTGCAAGGAAAGACTGAATTAGTACACTCCTCAGTTCATGTAATCACATGCCTACCTCTGGATTGCTGTGGGGGAGTGAATTATTATAAACATGTTGTAAAAATTTCAATTCACAAATTAACATGAACTATCTGGAGTCAAATTTATTGGATCCTATAAAAGTTGTTTTGAAGACTTGACAATTATGTTTATTTTCATATTTAAAATATCTGTAACTTTTCCAGGAGAAATTATTTTTGGCCTGAAAAGCAGGAGAACAGTTATGCTCCAAAAAAAATCAGAAATTAAACCAAAAAAGTGACAAAATTAACATTTTCTGGCGGGACCCCAAATCCCATGAGAAAATAAATCTCAACAATTACATCTTCCTTCTACATTTTAAAGCCACCACGAAAAGAGTTACTTTTCCCATAATAAAAGTAAGCATGAAGCTAAACTTAATGACAAATGATGTCCCACTTAATTTCCAGTCAAACTCCTGTTATTGTGTTATAATATCAAGACCTCCGAGTTTTTTTCCAGGTCTGTCTCACATATGTTTTCCGGTTGCACCTCAGTTGTATGAACTGACAAAGAGGAAAGAAGTTCAGTTATTATTACATTTTGACTAAAACAAAGGTGTACATAATTTGCATTCTCATTATTTAGTCTGCATAAATTAAAATCTAAATTATGAACAATAAAATTAGGGGTGGTCATTTAACTCATATCATTAATGGATTAATTCATAGCCTCTAAGATTTTTGAGGAATAAGGTGAACACTACACTGTAAAAAAATAGAGATTAAAACTCAATGGAACTAGACATATGCAGGCCAAAAGGCTCTGGCCAATCAGGCAAGTATTCCACTAGATCATTCATGAATCAGATTGCCAGATTCTAACCATTATACTGTCAAGAAATCAGATACATGTTCATTCCTAAACCTCTTAGCAATTATACATATGGCTGATACTGGACCACATGAGAACACAACATTTATCCATTAGTGGATCATCAGGGAAATATTCATGCACACAGGCACTGGACCATGATGGAAAAAGAAAACATGGCCAAGATTGCAGTGGAAAATTGATGTAGTGCCACTTGACTACCAATGAAAGAAAAAATAGGAAGGGAGCTCATGAGTATATGTGTAAGCAACTCCCAGTGATTCACATGCATAAGCACATACTCACGCATAGACTTGCATACACAAACACACACATACACAGACTCACATACACGGCCGTATACATAGATGTCACACAGACACACATACTCAGATGTATGCATGTATGCATAGACACGCATAAAAACATACACAGAATACAAATGCACACACGCACACAACACAGACAGACAGGCAGACACACACACACACACACACAAGTTTACACATACACAGAGACTCATGTTACACAGGCAGACACACACAGACTTTCATGCAAGGGTACAGACATGTTCTCAAGCAAGCACAGGCAACAGAGGCTAAACTTATTTAATTATTGCAAAGTGCAAGTTTTGTTGAGTTTTTTTGAGAGATTTTCCTGGGAGACTTAAAGATATTGCTCCTTGTATCTTAGCAAACTGGCCTCATTAATTACTTACTTTTCCCTATGATGTCCCTCATGTTTCATTTTATCCTATTTTACCACACGCCATTCCCAGACACTACTCGCTAGATATTCACTGAGAGACCATCATCCCCTGCTTCTAAGTCATGTTTGAAATGCTTTATGCACCCAGATGAACATTGGTGATCTGAAGCTGCCTTGCTCAGTCAGGGATGGAAGCTGAATGTTCAGAGAAGATGATTCTGTGAATCTCTAACACGGAACCTGAGGTGCTGTGTGAGGCGATCTTTCCAGAGTACTGGCAGATCGCTTGTCCCTTGCAGTATGGTCTGAGCTTACCACCAAGGTCAGTGCTGACTCTTTGATGTGGAGGAATGGCCAGCAGTGCTATAAGAAGTCAAATATCTTCTCCAGTCCATCAGAGTAAAGTCCCACACTTTTCTATCTGCCATCTCACAATTGCTCTTTCACTCTTAGTACATCCACCTCCCACTGAGACTCATGCATGAATATTCTCACTATTGCCTACAATGACTTCCTTCACTCACTCTCGTTATCCCTCATCCTCCCACATTTCCTTTATCTCATTCCAGGAGAAGACAGCCCACAGAATGACAGAGAGGGCCCTGATGGGTGATGGGATGCCTAATATTTGACATCCTCAGTCTCTATGAGCAAAGAATCCTGGCCCTCAGAGGACAAGCCTGGGACTGCTCTTCTAGTGATATTGGGGTATCCATATTTCATCAACTGAGTAAGCACCGCTCTTCATTCCAGTGATCTCACTGTCAGTGTCGTTCATTGTACTGTATACCACTTCTAAGCACTACCCATGTAGCTTTCCCTCTCTTTTGTCTTGCAGGTATTGCTGGCATGTCCCTGACAAATGACCAGCTCCCTCTGAAGCCAACTTCTTGACCTCTGAAGATGACAGCATTGAAGCCTCAGATAATGCGTTGGCAAGTCTGCCTTCTAGCCTAGCCACCAGACCAGATACCAACACCTCGATGGCAATGTTAGCATGAGAAGGTTTTTGAGAGTGCATCTCACTGTAACAGTTCTAGCTGGCTAAGGAAGAAACACCCGAGAGACCAGGCACTTGCTCAGCCACAGGCAAGAGAGGACTCTGTGATGTTGGCAATCAGGGATTTGGTCTCGGCCTTTTGGCTAAGATCAAGTGTCTGTTCTTATCAGGACAGGGGTCGTGTTGCAAGTCATCAGAGCTAGTGGAGATCATTGCTGGATTGTGATTGGACGTTGGAGGATCGTTTGGTTGTGCTGACCTGCTATTGGTGGATCTTCATGCTGGCTTCGGCCTAACGCCAATTCAGGGACCAGCCAACCTCAGAGCTATGGCCTCAACAGCTGCCTGCAGCCCTGGGCAGGGGGTTCAGAACACCATCCGGGTGGGTTCGCCGCAGCAGATGTGTGCTGCCTGCAGGATTTCCCTGGGGCAGGCTACTTCGATGTCACCTTCAGGAGCGTGGAGCAATGTGAGCAGCTCCTGAAGGTCTTCAAAGAAAAGGAAGGGGAGCCGCTGTTCTCCATCTTGTCGGTGGTCCCGTTGTGTGTGCTTCCTGCACAGAGGAGTCGGGTTGTTACGATCCACATGTACAACCCCTACGTGCCAGCAACTGATGTCCTGACGTTCCTGGGAAGATATGTGCATGTCGAGGGTCAAAGCACCGATGTGGTTGACCCTTTCGGGATCTGGACCAGCAAACGACAGATCAAGGTAATCCTGAGGGTGGATGCCAGCGGGAATATCCTCCACCTACCCTCCAGCTTTGCTATCGGAGGGAGCAGAGGGTACCTGACTTACGCAGGGCAGCCGAAAGTGTGCCGAACCTGTGGGAGGTCAGGCCACATGGCGGCGGACTGCAAGGACACGATCTGTCGGAATTGCAAGAAGGAGGGCCACCCGACCAAAGAGTGCAAGGAGGAAAAGAACTGCAATCTGTGCGGGGAGGCAGGCCACGTGTACAGGGCCTGCCCAAGACGAGGGGCCACCACCTACGCGCAGATGGCCGGAGGCGGGCCACAAAAAGACGGCAAGGCACCGCAAACCGGCAAGGGAATGGTGGCAGGAGGCAAGAAGGAGGCAGAGGAATGGACCGTGGTGCAAAACAGGAAGAGGAAAACCCACCCGGTCACCAAGACCTCCCAGAAAAAGGGGAAAAGCCAGCTGCAGGTGGAAGACACGGACAGTTCTTCGGAGAGTGAGGACGGACGTAAGGAGGGTCGTCACCAAAAGAAGAGGCAGAGCGCTGCGAGGAGAAAGGAGAGCAGCAACTGCCAACCAAGGGACGAGCCTCCTGAGGAAATGGGAAACCACCACCCCCTACCAGGTGAAAGCCAGGATGGCCCCACCGCCCCACAGCTCCAGGTCACTGGGAGCAGCGACCCTCTGACAGCCCCGCTGTCAGATATAGAAACAGACAGCGTGGACCCTGGTCTCGGCCCGATGACACCGAAGCGGGCAAATAGGCCGAGTGAGGAACTGAACAGCTACCTCAGCCATGCGAGGGTCCAGCAGTTTGTGTTCTGCATGGGGATGCAGACAGCTACCCCAGAGGGGCAGGACCAGTGACAATCGGGCATGGGTAACCTTACAACCTGTTAACAAAATGGGGTTTAAAAATGCAACTATTAATGTGCGCAGCATAAAATCTGCTGCGTGATGTGTTTCAACACTGGCCTTCCTGGCCAACGTGAAAGCCGATGTCCTGTTTCTGCAGGAGTGTGGGATACCGCACCTCAGCAGTTACAGGAGATGGTCGAGCTTGTGGGCCCATGGGCCGTCATTGTGGTCGGGGGGTAACGATAACCGCTCCTCGGGCCTGGGTATTCTGGTACGGGGAGGCAACTTCACCATCTCCGAGGTTAAGGAGGTGGTGGGCGGGCGCCTCCTCGTTGCTGATGTTACATTCAGAAATGCTCCCGTGAGACTAATTAATGTGTACGCCCCAGTGGGTAAGAGTGAACGGTTGGCCGTCCTGCAACAGCTTCCACTGTTGCTGGCTACGTCCAGGCCGGTCATTCTGGCCGGAGACTTCAACTGTATCATTGATGCAGATGGACAATCCGGCGGGGGGGACAGTAAACTGGACGCCACGTCCAGAGCCCTGATGGACACGGTCAAAGACGCCAAGCTGCACGACGTCTTCAGCACCCCTGCAGACGGAGCCCGGCGTAGATACACCTGGTCACGGGCAGACGGGTCTATCCACTCAAGGATAGATTACCTGTTTGTGTCCCGAACGCTCTCGGTCAGATCCACCGACGTCAAGCCGGTGTTCTTCTCCGACCACTGCCTCCTGCTGGCCGACTGTCACCTACAGGATGAGCAGCGGGCTGGTAAGGGAACGTGGAAACTGAACACCAAGCTGTTGACCCCGGGAAACATCGAGGAGC
>NC_057712.1:70865713-70867890 GCF_004010195.1 Chiloscyllium plagiosum
AGAAGGTGCACAAAGAGAGCTCCGTGCTCAGCAGCCTGAAGGAAGAAGATGGCTCGATAACGTCATCTCAGGCTGACGTCATGAGCATCAGTAAATCCTTCTATGCCAGTCTGTATGACACAAAACCAACTGACAGCGCGGCCTCCCAGTCGTTCCTGTCCTCTATCACGGAGGTCCTAGACGACAGAACACGGGAGAGGCTGGACCAGCCGCTTTCTCTCGATGAGCTGACCAAGGCCCTCGAGTCCTTCGAAAAGAATAAAACTCCCGGAAGCGACGGTTTACCGTTCGAGATCTATCCCACTCTGTGGGACTTGATTGGTCGGGACCTGCTGGAGGTGTATGTCAGTATGCTTCGGGCAGGTACCATGAGTGAATCCATGAGGAAAGGCATCATCACCCTCATCTACAAGCGGAAGGAGGAGAGGGAGGAAATTAGAAATTGGAGACCGATCTCACTGTTAAACACAGACTACAAAATCTTGTCAAAGGTCATCGCCAACCAGGTCAGGTCTGCTCTGGGATCGGTGATCCACCCTGACCAAACCTGTGCTGGACCGGGCAGGAAGATCGCTGAGAGTCTCACACTCCTCAGGGATACGATTGCCTACGTGCAGGACAGGGGGGTGGACACCTGCCTGATCAACCTGGACCAGGAGAAAGCCTTTGACAGGATATCGCATACATATATGAGGGATGTCCTCTCCAAAATGGGCTTCGGGGAGGGAATCGCTAATTGGATCCGACTGCTCTACACCAACATTGTCAGTGCAGTCTCAATCAATGGGTGGGAATCAGATAGCTTCCCAGTCAGATCTGGAGTCAGGCAGGGCTGCCCTCTCTCTCCTGCCTTGTTTGTGTGCTGCATAGAGCCATTTGCCGAGTCCATCAGGAAGGATGCGAGCCTGAGAGGGATGACATTCCTGGCAGTGGGGTTCTGCAGGTTAAGACCTCCCTGTACATGGATGATGTCGCCGTTTTCTGCTCGGATCCGCTGTCCGTGCACAGACTCATGCGCATCTGTGACCGGTTCGAACGGGCCTCGGGGGCCAAGGTAAACCGAGGCAAGAGCGAGGCCATGCTCTTCAGGAACTGGGCCGACCAATCCTCTATCCCCTTCACCGTCAGGACTGACCACCTGAAGGTGCTGGGTATTTGGTTCGGGGGGCTGGGGCCTGCGCCAAGACCTGGGAGGAGCGGATCAGGAAGGTGAGACAGAAACTGGGCAGATGGAAGCAACGGTCACTCTCCATAGCGGGTAAAAACCTGGTCATCAGGTGTGAGGTACTCTCAGTATTGTTATACGTGGCACAGGTCTGGCCTATCCCCAGAACCTGTGCCGCCGCAGTCACCCGGACCATCTTCCACTTTGTGTGGAGATCAAAGATGGACCGGGTCCGAAGAGACGTAATGTACAAAGACCGGTGCAATGGGGGAAAAAACACACCCAATGCCACCCTCACCCTGATGGCCACCTTTGTGTGTGGCTGCATCAAGCTGTGCGTGGATCCCCGGTACGCAAACACCAAGTGTCACTACGTACTGAGGTTCTACCTGTCCCCGGTGTTGCGAAGGATGGGCCTGGCCTCGCTGCCGCAGAATGCTCCGCGTAGTTGGACCGTTCCGTACCACCTGTCCTTCGTGGAGAAATTTACGAATAAAAACACCTTTGACCACAAATCCATCAGGAAGTGGTCAGCACGTAGTGTCCTTGAGACCCTTCGGGAAAAGGTGAGGGCGGATCCTATCGAGCGGTTCCCTGAGCAGACTGTCAAAGCCATTTGGCAGAATGCCTCATCGCCAGAACTTTCCAACAAGCACCAAGACATGGCTTTGGTGGTGGTGAGGAGGGCTCTGCCTGTGAGATCCTTCATGCACGCCTGGACTCTCAGCCGCACTGCACGCTGCCCTCGAAGCGGCTGCGGGGGGGACGAGACTGTCACACTCCTCCTTCTGGAATGTGCCTATGCAGAAGAAGTCTGGAGAGGAATGCAGTGGTGTCTGTCGAGGTTCGTCCCGAGCAGCGCCGTGACGTGGGACTCCGTGCTCTACAGCCTGTTCCCCGGGACGCACACCAAGACGAACATCAACTGTGCCTGGAGGATCAACAACTCGGTGAAGGACGCTCTCTGGGCGGTCCGAAACCTGTTGATCTTCCAGCTGAAGGAGTTGACCCC
>NC_057712.1:70868291-70886545 GCF_004010195.1 Chiloscyllium plagiosum
GCCTGGGTATCCTGTTGCGAGGAGGCAACTTCACCATCTCCGAGGTTAAGGAGGTGGTGGGCGGGCGTCTCCTCGTCGCCGACGTCATGTACAGGAATGCTCCCCTGAGACTGATTAATGTGTACGCCCCAGTGGGTAAGAGTGAATGGTTGGCCGACCTGCAGCAGCTTCTACTGTTGCTGGCTACGTCCAGGCCGGTCATTCTGCCGGAGACTTCAACTGTATCATTGACGCAGATGGACGATTCGGCGGGGGGGACAGTAAACTGGATGCTACGTCCAGAGCCCTGATGGAAACGGCAAAAGATGCCAAGCTGCACGACGTCTTCAGCGCCCCTGCAGACGGAGCGCAGCGTAGATACACCTGGTCACGGGCAGACGGGTCTATCCGCTCAAGGATAGATTACCTGTTTGTGTCCCGAACGCTCTCGGTCAGACCCACTGACGTCAAGCCGGTGTTCTTCTCTGACCATTGCCTCTTGCTGGCCGACTGTCACCTACAGGACGAACAGCGGGATGCGAGCCTGAGAGGGGTGACTATTCCTGGCATTGGAGGCCAGCAGGTTAAGGCCTCCCTGTACATGGATGATGTCGCTGTTTTCTGCTCGTATCCGCTGTCCGTGCACATGTGACCAGTGCGAACGTCCTCAGGGGCAAAGGTAAACTGAGGCAAGTGCGAGGCCATGCTCTTTGTGAACTGGACCGACCAATCCTCGATCCCCTTCACCATCAGGACCGACCACCTGAAGGTGCTGGGTATTTGGTTCGGTGGGGGGCTGGGGTGTGCACCAAGTCTTGGGAGGAGTGTATCAGCAAAGTGAGGCAGAAACTTTGCAGATGGAAGCTATGGTCACTCTCCATTGCGGGAAAAAATCTGGTCATCAGGTGTGAGGCTCTGTCATTGCTAATATACGTGGCACCGGTCTGGCCTATTCCCAGAACCTGTGCTGCTGCAGTCACCTGCGCCATCTTCCAATTTATATGGAGATCAAAGATGGACCGGGTCCGAAGGGACTCAATGTATAAAGATCTGGGCAACGGGGGAAACAATACACCCAATGCCACCCTCACCGTGATGGCCACCTTTGTGTGTGGCTGCATCAAGCTGTGCGTGGATCCCCGGTACGTAAATGCCAAGTGTCACTACATACTGAGGTTCTACCTGTCCCCGGTGTTGCAAAGGATGGGCCTGGCCTCGCTGCCGCGGAACGCTCCGAGTAGTTGGACCGTTCCGTATCACCTGTCCTTCATGGAGAAGTTTATGAAGGAAAACACCTTTGACCACAAGTCCATCAGGAAGTGGTCAGTACGTAGTATGTTTGAGACCCTTCGGGAAAAGGAGAGGGCGGATCCTATCGAGCGGTTTCCTGGGCAGACTGTCAAAGCTATTTGGCAGAATGCCTCATCGCCATAACTTTCCATCAAGCACCAAGACATGGCTTTGGTGGTGGTGAGAAGGGCTCTGCCTGTGAGATCCTTTATGCACGCCCGGACTCTTAGCCACACCGCACGCTGCCCTCGAAGGGGCTGCGGGGTGGGGGGGGACGAGACTGTCACACACCTCCTTCTGGAATGTGCCTATGCAGAAGAAGTCTGGAGAGGAATGCAGTGGTGTCTGTCGAGGTTCGTCCCGAGCAGCGCCGTGACGCGGGACTCCGTGCTCTACGATCTGTTCCCTGGGACTCACACCGAGACGAACATCAACTGCGCCTGGAGGATCATCAACTCGGTGAAGGACGCTCTCTGGGTGGTCCGAAATCTGTTGATCTTCCAGCTGAAGGAGTTGACCCCGACTGAGTGTTCCAGACTGGCACATTCCAAGGTCCAGGACTACGTGTTGAGGGACGCGCTGAAGCTTGGGGCAGCTGCCGCCAAGGCGCGGTGGGGAAAGACCACCGTGTAACGTCTGCCTAAAGAAGAACAGGGGCACACGCAGTTATTTGGGCTCTGCTGTCGCCTCAGCTCAAAATGTAATCGTACAGACCTGTAAATAGGAATGATTACTCTGTTTTCGGTATGCAAATAAATGGAATGTTTACATATGGACGCGCTGAAGCTTGGGGCAGCTGCCGCCAATGTGCGGTGTGGAAAGACCACTGTGTAACATCTGCCTGCCTAAGAAGAACAGGGGGCCCACGCAGTCATTCGGGCTTTGCTGGCACCTCAGCTAAATATGTAATCTTACAGACCTGTATATATGAATGATTACTCTGTCTCTGCATGCAAAGAAATGGAATGTTTACATATGTATGGCATGACCAATTGTACAGATCATCAAAATATTTTATGAATAAAGTATATTTTTGAAATAAAAAAAGAGACATGTACTGTCTGCTTCTGGCAGGTACCATGAGTAAATCCATGAGAAAAGGCATCATCACCCTCATCTCAAGCAGAAGGGGGAGAGGGAGGAACTCAGAAATTGGAGACCAATCTCACTATTAAATGCAGATTACAACATCTTGTTGAAGGTTATTGCCAACTGGGTCAGGTCTGCTCTGGGGTCGGTGAGTCACCCTGACCAAACCTGTGCTGTGCCGGGCAGGAAGATCGTTGAGAGTCTCGCACTCCTCAGGGATACGATCGCCTACGTGCAGGACAGAGGGTTGGACACCTGCCTGATCAACCTGGACCAGGAGAAAGCCTTTGGCAGGATATACCTGTGGGATATATCCTGCCAAAATGGGCTTTGGGGAGGGAATCTGCAATTGGATCCGACTGCTCTACACCAACATTGTCAGTGCAGTCTCAATCAATGGGTGGGAATCAGATAGCTTCCCAGTTGGATCTGGAGTCAGGCAGGGCTGCCCTCTCTCTCCTGCCTTGTTTGTGTGCTGCACAGAGCCATTTGCCGAGTCCATCAGGAAGGATGTGAGCCTGAGAGGGGTGACTATTCCTGGCAGCGGGGCCTGCAGGTTAAGGCCTCCCTATACATGGATGACGTCGCCGTTTCCTGTCCGTGCGCAGACTCATGTGCATATGTGACCAGTTCGAACGGGCCTCGGGGGCCAAGGTAAACCGAGGCAAGAGCGAGGCCATGCTCTTCGGGAACTGGGCCGACCAATCCTCGATCCCCTTCACCGTCAGGACCGAACTCCTGAAGGTGCTGGGTATTTGGTTCAGGGAGGTTGGGACGTGCACCAATTCTTGGGAGGAGCATATCAGTAAAGTGAGGCAGAAACTGGGCAGATGGACGCTACGGTCGCTCTCCATCGCGGGAAAAAACCTGGTCATCAGGTGTGAGGCACTGTCATTGCTGTTATACGTGGCACAGGTCTGGCCTATTCCCGGAACTTGTGCTGTCACAGTCACCTGCGCCATCTCCCATCTTATATGGAGATCAAAGTCCGAAGGGACTCAATATATAAATATCTGTGCAACGGGGGATAAAAACACACCCAATGCCACCCTCACCCTGATGGCCACCTTTGTGTGTGGCTGCATCAAGCTGTGCGGTACACAAATGCCAAGTGTCACTACGTACTGAGGTTCTACCTGTCCCTGGTGTTTGCGAAGGATGGGCCTGGCCTCACTGCCGCGGAACGCTCTGAGTAGTTGGACCGTTCCGTATTACCTGTCCTTCGTGGAGAAGCTTATGAAGAAAAACACCTTTGACCACAAGTCCATCAGGAAATGGTCAGCACGTAGTGACCTTGCGACCCTTCGGGAAAAGGAGAGAGCGGATCCTATCGAGCGGTTCCCTGAGCAGACTGTCAAAGCCATTTGGCAGAATGCCTCATCGCCAGAACTTTCCAACAAGCACCAAGACATGGCTTGGCTGGTGGTGAGAAGGGCTCTGCCTGTGAGATCCTTTATGCACGCCCGGACTCTCTCCCGCACCGCACGTCTGTCACACTCCTCCTTCTGGAATGTGCCTACGCAAAGGAAGTCTGGAGAGGAATGCAGTGGTGTTTGTCAAGGTTCATCCCGCGCAGCGCCGTGACGCGGGACTCCGTGCTCTACGGTCTGTTCCCTGGGACGCACACCGAGACGAACATCAACTGTGCCTGGAGGATCATCAACTCGGTGAAGGACGCTCTCTGGGTGGTCCGAAGCCTGTTGATCTTCCAGCTGAAGGAGCTGACCCTGACTGAGTGTTGCAGACTGGCACATTCCAAGGTTCAGGACTACGTGTTGAGGGACGCGCTGAAGCTTGGGGCAGCTGCTGCCAAGGTGCGGTGGGGAAAGACCACCGTGTAACGTCTGCCTGTCTAAGAAGAACAGGGGGCCCACCCAGTCATTTGGGCTCTGCTGACGCCTCAGCAGAAGAGCTGGATAGTAAATGTACAGACTTGTATATAGGAAAAATAAATTTCGATGTCTGTATGTAAAGCAATGTAATGTGTGCACAAGAGTAGCATGACCAATTGTAAAGAGATCCAAATAATTTTATGAATAAAGTTTATTTTTGAAATAAAAAAAAGCAGACATGTACTGCCTGCAGGATTTTCCTGGGGCAGGCTATTTCGACGTGACCTTCAGGAATGTGTAGCAGTGTGAGCACCTCCTGAAGGTGTTCATCTTATTGGCGGTCCCATTGTGTGTGCTTCCTGCGCAGAGGAGTCGGGTTGTTACAATCCATATGTACAACCCCCACATCCCAGTAGCTGATGTCCTGAGCTTCCTGAGAAGATATGTCCAGATCGAGCGAGAAAGCACCAATGTGGTCGACCCTTTCGGGATCTGGACCAGCAAGCAGCAGGTCAGGGTAACCCTGAGGGTTGTTGACAATGGGAACATCCTCCATCCACCCTCCAGCTTTGCAATCGGAGGGAGCAGAGGGTACCTGACGTATGCAGGGCAGCCAAAAGTGTGCCGAACCTGCGGGAGGTTAGGCCACATGGCGGCAGATTGTCAGATGACCGTCTGTCAAAACTGCAAGAAGGAAGGCCACCCGACCAAGGAATGCAAAGAGGCCAAGAACTGTAACCTGTGAGGAGAGGTGGGCCACATGTACAAGGCCTGCCATAGACGAGGGGCCACCACATATGCACAGATGGCCGGAGGTGGCAACACGAGCCGTGGACTGCAAAAGGACATAAAGGTACCACAAACCAGCAGGGGAATGGTGTCTGGGGGCACCCAGAAGGATGGAGCAGAGCAGATGGCAGCCAGCGGGGAGGTGCAGCAGCCAATCCAAGCTCCCACAGGACAGACGGAGGAAATGAAGGAGGACTGAACCAAGGGGGAATCGACACCTACATGAGGACGATACAGGCAGCTCTTCAATGGTGAGGATGGGCGTAAGGAGGATCGTCACCAGAGGAAGAGACAGAGCATCGCGGGGAGAAAGGAGGGCAGCATCTCCCAAACAGGAAACAACGAACCCTCTGAGGGAACTGGTAAAGACCACCCCCCACCTGGTGAGAACCAGGAGGTACCCACCGCCCCACAGCTCCAGGTAACTGGGAGCAGCAATCCTCTGACAGAGAACTGAACTATACGAATCCTGGTCCCAACCCGAAGACGCCAGAGCGGGGAAATGGCCCCAGTGAGGAGCTGGACAGCTACCTCAGCCTTGTGAGTGTCCAGTAATTCGCGTTCACTACAGGATTGCAGACAGCTACCCCAGAGAGGCAGGACCAGCAGCAAATGGACACTGGTAACCTCATAAAATGTTAAAATGGTGATAAAAATTGCCAGTATTAATGTGCGTAGCATTAAATCGGCTACGCGATGTGACTCTACATTGGCCTTTCTGACCAACGTTAAAGCCAACGTCCTGTTTCTGCAGGAGTGTGGGACACTTCACCTCAGCAGCTACAGGCGATGGTCGAGCTTGTGGGCCCATGGGCCGTCAGTTTGGTCGGGGGGCAACGATAGCCGGGCCTCCGGCCTGGGTATCCTGTTGCGAGGAGGGCAACTTCATCATCTCTGAGGTTAAGGAGGTGTGGGCGGGCGCCTCCTCGTCGCCGACATCATGTACAGGAATGCTCCCCTGAGACTGATTAATGTGTACGCCCCAGTGGGTAAGAGTGAACGGTTGGCCGTCCTGCAGCAGCTTCCACTGTTGCTGGCTATGTTCAGGCCGGTTATTCTGGCCGGAGACTTCAACTGTATCATTGATGCAGATGGACAATCCGGCGGGGGGGACAGTAAACTGGATGCTACGTCCAGAGTCCTGATGGAAACAGTCAAAGATGCAAAGCTGCACGATGTCTTCAGCGCCCCTGCAGATGGAGCGCAGCGTAGATACACCTGGTCACGGGCAGACGGGTCTATCCGCTCAAGGATAGTTTTCCTGTTTGTGTCCCGAACACTCTTGATCAGATCCACCGACGTCAAGCCGGTGTTCTTCTCTGATCACTGCCTCCTGCTGGCCAACTGTCACCTACAGGACGAGCAGCGGGCTGGTAAGGGAACGTGGAAGCTGAACACCAAGCTGTTGACCCTGGGAAACGTTGAGGAGTTCAAGAGGGACTACGCGGGTTGGAGAACCGAGAAGCCCCTCGTTGAGTCCCCAGCGGACTGGTGGGAAACAGTAAAAGGGAACATCAAGAGGTTCTTCATCCTCAAAGGTGTTCAGGAGGCGAGAGAGAGGCGGGGAAAACAGTCCCAGCTCCAGGAAAGTATGCAGAACCTGCTCCTGCTGCAGACGATGGGGGTGGATGTCACAGAGGACCTCAAGGAGATGAAGGGCCAGCAAACCTCGTTATTTGCCTCAGAGGCTCCAAGATAATCTTCCGGTCCAGGGTCTGCTCCGTGGAGCAGGACGAGATGTGCTCACATTTCTTCTTCCAGAAGGTGCACAAAGGGAGCTCTGTTATCAGCAGCCTGAAGGAAGAAGATGGCTCGCTAATGTCATCTCAGGCTGCCGTAATGAGGATCAGCAAATTCTTCTATGCCAGTCTGTACGACTCGAAGCCGACCGACAGCACGGCCTCCCAATTGTTCCTGTCCTGTATCACGGAGGTCTTAGACGACAGAATACGGGAGAGGCTAGATCAGCCGCTATCTCTGGATGAGCTGACCAAGGCTCTCGAGTCCTTCAAAAAGAATAAAGCTCCCGGAAGCGACGGCTTACCGGTCGAGATCTATTCCGCTCTGTGGGACTTGATTGGCCAGGACCTGCTGGAGGTGTATGTCAGTATGCTTCGAGAAGGTACCATGAGTGAATCCATGAGGAAAGGCATCATCACCCTCATCTACAAACGGAAGGGGGAGAGGGAGGAACTCAGAAATTGGAGACCAATCTCACTATTAAATGCAGATTACAAAATCTTGTTGAAGGTCATCGCCAACCGGGTCAGGTCTGCTCTGGGGTCGGTGATTCACCCTGACCAAACTTATGCTGTACCGGGCAGGAAGATCGCTGAAAGTCTTGCACTCCTCAGGGATACGATCACCTACGTGCAGGACAGAGGGTTGGACACCTGCCTGATCAACCTGGACCAGGAGAAAGCCTTTGACAGGATATCACACAGGTATATGAGAGATGTTCTCTCCAAAATGGGCTTTGGGGAGGGAATCTGCAATTGGATCCGACTGCTCTACACCAACATTATCAGTGCAGTCTCAATAAATGGGTGGGAATCAGATAGCTTCCCAGTTGGATCTGGAGTCAGGCAGGGCTGCCCTCTCTCTCCTGCCTTGTTTGTGTGCTGCACAGAACCATTTGCCGAGTCCATCAGGAAGGATGCGAACCTGAGAGAGGTGATTATTTCTGGCAGCGGGGGCCTGCAGGTTAAGGCCTCCCTGTACATGGATGACGTCACTGTTTTCTACTCAGATCCACAGTCCATGCACAGACTCATGTGCATATGTGACCAGTTCGAATGGGCCTCGTGGGCCAAGGTAAACCAAGGCAAGTGCAAGACCATGCTCTTCGGGAACTGGGCCGACCAATCCTCGATCCCCTTCACCGTCAGGACCGACCACCTGAAGGTACTGGGTATTTGTTTCGGAGAGGCCGGTGCATGTGCCAGGTGTTGGGAGGAGCGTATCAGCAAAGTGAGACAGAAACTGGGCAGATGGAATATACGGTCGCTCTCCATCGCGGGTAAAAACCTGGTCATCAGGTGTGAGACACTGTAATTGCTGTTATATGTGGCACAGGTCTGGCCTAGTCCCAGAACCTGAGCCGTTGCATACACTTGAGCCATCTTCCACTTTACATGGAGATCAAAGATGGACTGGGTCCGAAGGGACTCAATGTATAAAGATCTGGGCAACGGGTGTAAAAATACACCAAATGCCACCCTCACCCTGATGGCCACCTTTGTGTGTGGCTGCATCAAGCTGTGCGTGGATCCCCGGTACGCAAACACCAAGTGTCACTATGTACTGAGGTTCTACCTGTCCCCGGTGTAGAGGGCAGATCCTGTCAAAGCCATTTGGCAGAATGCCTCATCGCCAGAACTTTACAACAAGCACCAAGACATGGCTTGGCTGGTGGTGAGAAGGGCTCTGCCTGTGAGATCCTTTATGCACGCCCGGACTCTCAGCCGCACCGCACACTGCCCTCGAAGCAGCTGTGGACAGGATGAGATTGTCACACAACTCCTACTGGAATATGTCTGGAGAGGAATGCAGTGGTGTTTGTTTAGGTTTGTCCCGAGCAGCTCCGTGTCAGTTCCCCGGGATGCACACTGAGATGAACATCAACTGTGCCTGGAGGATCATCAACATCAGCTCTTTGGTCTGCCTGAAACCTGTTGATCTTCCAGCTGATTGAGTTGACCTTGACTGAGTGTTGCAGACTGGCACATTCCAAGGTCCAGGACTACATGCTGAGAGACATGCTGAACCTTGGGGCAGCTGCTGCCAGGCGCGATGGGGAAAGACCACCGTGTAAGGTCTGCCTGCCTAAGAAGTACAGAGGGCCCACTTAATAATCGAGCTCTGCTGATGCCTCAGCTAAACATCTGGATATAAGTCTAAACAGACTTGTATATACAAATGATTCAGTCTGATCTGTGTATGTAAAGAAATGCAATGTATACATATGAACGGCATCATCAAGATATCAAATATTTTTATGAATAAAGTATATTTTTGAAATAAAGAAATCATGGATTTTGCCTACTTGCACAGGGGGGAGCAGCAGAGAGGAGTGTGGGAAGCAATGGCCCTCATTACTCCGAAGCTGCAGCAGTGCAGAGAATCATGTGATCATCTCACTGCCTCCACGGATAGGTTGGTGGTTACTATGGAGAGCTCGGCCTAGCACTCTCAGGGTCTGTTAGTGAGGTACACACCTACAGTCAATCATTGGTCCTCAGGACTGAAGGCATGGGTGACATATGGGAACCAGGCAGGAACTCTAGATGTCCCTACCTCGCAAGGTGACAGGGCACTGCCAGGAGGTGCCCAGAGGAAGAACCACACTCAACTGCCTCAGAAGTCTCTACTCCAGACACTCCAGAGGTGGTTGGGCCCTTCATCTCCACCCTGTGCTCTTAGGCAAAAGAGTTCAGTTACAGAGTAAGTGACTGTTCAGGAGAGAAGGCAGAATTGAAGTTGAAGCCAAGGAGAGCCCATTTGCCACTGGACCCTTGGCGTGTCTGGGTCATCCAGGCTTAAACATACCCGACATCACCTAACCAAACCTCCACACCCAACAAAACCTCCACACCCAACAGTCTCTACTGCTGAGTAAGGTCTCTCTAGTAGCAGAATCTAGAGCAACACTATGACGTAACGGGAGGGAAAGAAAGAAATGTCGGCGAAAGTGGGTACTGCAGATGCTAGAGGTTACAGTCAAGATTGGAGTAGTGATGAAAAGCAGGTTAGGCCGTATCTGAGCAGAAGGAAAATCAATGTTTCGGGCCAAAGCCCTTTCCTGATGAAGATTGTCCAGCATTTTCTAGTTTGTTTCAGATTTCCAGCATCTGAAGTATTTTCCTTTTATTTGAAGGTTGGTGTAAAATGAATTGTTACCTGTTCCACCAAAGTGCCCTTAATATATTTCCTTCTTTCAAAATTAGAGTAGTGCTGGAAAAGCACAGTAAGTCTGTTAGCATCTGTGGAGAGCAAACCAGAGTTAATGGTTCAAGTTCCGTCTGATTCTGCTCCAAACTCCAGAATTAATGTATATATAGGGCTAAAACCATTGCCTCTCATTCTACAACATCTCTATTCCCTTTCTGGCTTACGTGTCCAAAAATGCTAGTGTAAAAATGAGGTAGTCAGTGCTGTCTGGGACAGGATCATGTGCAGCAAACAGGATATGGTTATGCATACACTAGTTGGCATTGTGTGAAGGCAGGGATGCTGCAGAGATAATCAAGTAGCCTTGAGATGGAGTCTAGTCTGATGCGAGAAGTGGGTGCCTCTCCATGAATGCAAAGTGTCCTTGCAGCAGCCTTCCCATGCTAGGCCCTATTGCACCCTGCAATACAAACCTGAGCATCCTGCAGGTGTATTGGAGGGAGTATAATGGATACAATTATCACAGAAAGAGGCCATTTGGTCCATCAAGTCTGCGTAGACCCTCTGAAGAGCATCCTACCCCTGTAACTCCTGATAGTGTTTTTACCATGGCTAGCCCACCTAACCTGTGCAACCCTGGATACCACAGGGCAATTTTTAGCAAGGCCAATCCAGCTAACTGGGCCATGTTTGGACTATGGAAGGAAACCAGAGCACCTGGAAGAAACCCACACAGACACAGGGAGAACAAGTACAAACTGCACACAGACAGTTGTCCCTAGGCTGGAATTGAACCCAGTTCCCTGGCGCTGTGAGCGAGCAATTTTAACTACTGTTCCACTGTGCCATCCCATATTGTGAGGAGTTGGCAATTTTTGGATGGCAATGTCCATGGCTGAGTGATGTGTGAGGCTATTACCTGTGGAAATGTGCGCCTAGGCACCCACTAATTCACTCACCCCAAATACAAAAACATATTAGCTAAAGTAATTGACAGTAGAGCAAAGAAATAAGCCCCAATATTAACCTTAAGGCAAGTTGGCAGCTAGGAAACCCTAAAGTAATTTCAGGTTTGACTATGGTATTTTAATGCTGTCACAAAGCTGGTCCCTTTTCTCTAAAAGCTGTTCCTTTTCTCAAGGATACTCTATCCTTGATTTTTTTCAGGGGTGTCATAAAACCCTCCTGGGTCCGAGGTGACTAGTTTGGTACAGAGGATGTTGAGAGGCCTTTTGTTTATATATAAACAGATGAGACTTAAGGCCAAAGTGGCCATGTTTCAGAAGTTACCTGTATAATGAAAGGGGAGTAGTCAGCTTTCTAGCTGAGAAGTTCAGTCCGGAACTAGTTTGGAGTTCAGCAATGTCGAAACAAGCTGCTAAACTCTCTCTCTCCTTCTGCCCTTTTAACTTCAACCTGTAACCATTTGTTTCATTTTTCCTGTTTTTTTTAAGGGGGTTTGCTTATTGGTACTGTTGTGTTTGGACAGACTGAGTTCTGTAGGAGTTCTTTATTCTGTTCTTCGTGTTTCCTTGTGTCATTTTGTGAATAAATTTTTGTCTGTTTTAAAAGCTGGTAGTCAACCTAGCGAACTTACTCTGGGTAATTTTCACTGCAGACTTACCAAAACAAATTGCAAAGTTATGGTCTGGGTTGCCTGTTTAAGAATGCTTTGAGTGGTCTGGCCAATGTATACCATGACGAATGGCTCTATTTTAGTATTCAACAATAAATGATGTTCCTTCCCAGTATAATAACTTCTTCTGGTGGACAATTTGTTCCACATTCAAGGTGATCTGAGGCAACAAAGGCATCAAACCCAATAACAGTGCAAACAGTTCATTACAGATTTAGTGTTGGATATATCATATTGTGCATACATGGACTTGAATAGAGTATTTAAAGGATGGGACAATCATTGAGTTTGGTGGAATTGGCAAGCTTGGAACAGAGTCAGTGAATTCAGAAAATGGATCCTAAGGCTGTATCTACTTTAACATCTACATGGTTCCACACATTTTGTACGGCAGCCAGGATAGTGAGACTCCTCACCTCCAATAACCAGGAACACTGAAATACCATTTACTTCCAATACCTCAACCTCTGAGTTTGTCAGTTGTCAAACTGGGGAAGTCATCTCTGGCTTTCCAAGTGTTTTGTGCATTTCTCTACTGAAATAAAGAAAGAAATAAGCCTTTGCATGAAGCTTATTCTTTCACAACAGAACAAAGAATGTTTGATGCCTTTGTTGCTTCAGATTACCTTGAATGTGGAACAAATTGTCCACCAGAAGAAGTTATTATACTGGGAAGGAACATCATTTATTGTTGAATACTAAAATAGAGCCATTTGTCATGGTATGCATAGGCTACTCCCAGCCTGGGACAGACAGTCCTGCTGACCCATCCTTTTGTTTATTTTTCTAATCAACCTATTCAGAGATGTTATTACACACTTTGGAGCACATGGAACTTGAACCCTGGTCTCCTGGTCTATGGGTGAGGACTTAAAGGGCTCAGGTGATAGGTTGCAGCTGAACAAGCTATTGCCTATTACGAAGGGAACTCATAATCAACTTTTGTTAGATTAGATTACTTACAGTGTGGAGCCAGGCTCTTCGGCCCAACAAGTCCACACCGACCCGCCGAAGCGCAACCCACCCAGACCCATTCCCCTACATTTACCCTTGCCCCTAATACTATGGGCAATTTAGCATGGCCAATTCACCTAACCTGCATGTTTTTGGATTGTGGGAGGAAACCGGAGCACCCAGAGGAAACCCATGCAGACACGGGGAGAATGTGCAAACTCCATACAGTCAGTCGCCTGAGGCGGGAATTGAACCCGGGTCTCTGGTGCTGTGAGGCAGCAGTGCTAACCACTGTGCCACCGTGCCACCCTCAGGATTCATTATTCCACATGGAGATGAATTAGGTATTCCCCATGGGCCTTGGAGGGATTATCATAAGAAGGAAGCAACAGCCTGCTGTGAGCAAAGCTAGAAGTGGTGAGTAACAAGGGGGGTATCAGAAGGAGACAGTGGAATGATCAAGCTCATAGTAGGCACTAGCCACATGATAATATGTGCATGGACAGGCTCAGTTCCCCAGACCATAACAGACAGCTGTGCTTCTGGACCCTGATGTTATCTTCTGAAGCAGACATCTGCAGCCTCTCAGAAGAAGACCTGCTCTATGCTGGACCTGGTGGTCACACATTACCAGTAGCTGTCAAAGTGGCTGTCCCTTTGAAAAGCTTGTGCATCTGGATCTTTCAAAGAATCTACAGGAGACATATCCAGAACCTGCCAGTTAGCTGCAGGTTCTGACCCCCTCACCCTTTTTTTCAAGTAACCAAAAATAATCAAGCAGACAATCAACTAACAAGGATTGCTCCCCACAGCACCCACCCACCCCTTACCCAAGGGCATTACATTAATGGCTTGTTTTCCTTTTTCTCAGATAACAAATTTCACTTTTATTGCAAAGTAAACTCTATGAATTAACCAAACGGTGAAGGAATTATGATTTGAGTTTTCAATTCAATTAACAAAAGAAATTACTCAGGCTTTCTTGTGAAAGGTTAGTTACATACAGACTGCAAAACAATTGTTTATAGTTGAAAAGATAAATCACAGCTAAAAAAATGAGCAGATATTGAAATAATCTATCTCTGCAAGACACATCATCAAATTCTGTTAATAGTTTGTGAGTAATACTGTTAACATACACAAAACGTTTAAACTAGAACCTTTTAAGAAGTGAAAGTAAACTTTTAACTTCCAGTTAAAAATGCACTTCACCAATGGCTTGTTTTCCAGGCTTGGAATTATATTAACTTTACCTGCAGTGACCTGAAACTTTGACTTCCTTTAACATTTTAAATGGGCAAGGTTAACCAAGTGTGAGTAGACGAGAAATCAGAAATATTTGTCAAACCTCACATCTCTTGTAATACATAGATTTGACTTTTAAATGACAATCTTTAGCATATTATGCTAAAATTTCTTGGCAACTGAAGGGTTTGTTTTGAAATTGTTTATAAACCTTGAACATGCAAAAACAGATGGAAGAATGTTTGAATGATTTCTTGCACTAAGACATTTTGGTTTGCAGAAATGCTGCATCAGAGATACTGCTTTCCTTGTGATTAAGATGGGATCAGATGCTAATGTAGTGAGAAGTTTATTCAGCTGGATTTTCAAACTGACACGTGCGTTGTGGTTAGAAAAAACAAGAAAAAGGGTTAGTTCATTGTGAATTTTGACAAATTGGATTTCATGATATTTTGCACAGCACAAATTTGAGTTTAATACAATTGGTGTAGCAGCTGGTTTGTTTCCTAAATTAAACCCTTCATCTTTTGCCAATAGCTAGTGTCTGTTTGAAAGTTTTGAAACCTGAGACTCCCACAAATGTTCTAAAATATGTCCAAATCACCTCCATCAGATGCATTCCATTTTAAAATGTTGAGAATTCATCTCTAGCATTTCTGACATAATTTTGGAATTACCATCTGTGACACAACCAAGTCACCCTTGATGCCTTTCTCCCTGCTATTTTAATGTAGACCTCATCCACTTGGATTAAAATGCTCAAGTTAATTTCATTATTAAGTCAAGGATAGGTGATGGTCACATAAATGTATGAAATGCTTGTAAGCTTGCATTATAAGCAACAGTTTCTAACTTGGAATTTTTAAAGTTGTGGGAATCATGGGAAATGTTACAGGACTGCAATTCACAATTCCGAAAATCAGAATTGTGTTAACAACTTGCTCCCAGTGCTGACCGTTTTAGTGTGGACTCTTCTGTTTCTCATACACGCTCATGCTGGACTTTGTGGTATTTAAAAAACAAAATCATTAACTATAAATATTTTCCCAGCTTCCACTACTATTGATTAAAAATATTTTCTTGACATTATTGACATTATGTACTGAAGCATATAACTAAAATAATTCCCATTTAACTGAATGCAATTCCAATCCCACTGAATCCCCCAAAAGTCTATTGCTCTCAGATGCAAGCGTTGTCGGTCTCTCACAATTCCTCCTGATTCATCCATTCAAAATGGTGGAGGAGGTCAGTGGCATGAAGGCAGGTCTAGAACTGTGCTTTCATCAGCTGGAAGAGAAGGGCATGATCAGTACATCTAAAAATCTCATGGAACTGAAAGGACTGGTTGCCAGTTGACTGCCACATCCAGATGAAGAGAGGTGAGTGTTAATTGAGAGTATAGCACCTCAATTTGTCCAGTTAATCTTATCTGCTTCATAATATTTTCTATTGACGAAATGATCTGACAATGAAAAGAACTGAATTATATCTCTCCTTTGAAGAAATCTTGAGAGGTATCATCATGCAGCATTAAGTTTTGGATGAAGAGAAGAGTGAATCACTGTGAAGACTTCTTCATATAAATTGACTTCTTCAAAGCATTCACAAAGGACTCCAAATAATTGAATAAAATCTCTTTTACTGTTACTCCGGAAGATTTACTGTCCAGACTGTTGAGACCACGTCTGTAGTAACTGTAAAACATCCTGGACAAAAAGACAATATGAGAGGAATTTCAGCATTGATGGCTACCAATTCTGAAAAGATGTCTAGATAAAGATAAAAGATTTTTTGAATTCCCACACTAAAGCACAGCCTCAGTGTCATGAATATTGACTTATGACTCTTCACATTCCTCTGAAAAAAATGAATCTACGTTCGAGCGATGACTCCATGTGCTGCCACCATGTTTCTCAGGCAAGATCAGGCAGATTTCTGTGATTCTTTTAGACAATATTTATTACCATTATATGCACAATAGTATGATTGCAGAGGTACATGCTCTGAGCTGTACTAATCCCAAACTTCTCAAAGAATCCTATCATTTGACCACAGAGTTCAACATCAAACCACAGGCTCATCTCATCAGAGGTCTATCTCGATGTCAGGAGCAATTCACTGAGTCTTTTAACTAAGATGTGGAGGTGCCAACATTGGACTGGAGTGGGCAAGGTCAGAAGTTACATGACACCAGGCTTAGTCCAACAGGTTGATTTGAAATCACAAGCTGTTTGAGTGCTGCCCCTTTGTCAGGTGAAGTGTCCACTTCACCTGACAAAGAGGAAGTGCTCTGAAAGCTTGTGATTTCAAATCAACCTGTTGGACCATCACCTGGTGTCATGTGACTTCTGACCTTTTAAATAACATACAGGTGTCGAGATGAAGTTCTTACTGGTCAGCCACAAGTTGCCTAATAAGGAGGATTATTGTTTGTTATTAATTTGATTAACTGTACCTCTCCCTTTATTCATAAGCAATTTTCTGTCAGACTACCCACCATAAGCAAACTAGATTTTTGAAAATTCTTCTCATGGAATCTGAGTGAATACCCAGTGACTTCAGTTCACTTTTTGCTCTGAAGGACATCCACTTTGGAGCCCAGGCACCAATCAATCCGGGCATGTTTCATGAACATCAGACATATGCTCCTAATGCAAAGGACCATTGGCATTTGACAGGGGCAAACCTCTGAGATCTCTCAAGGCACATCTCCAACCCCACTTCTCCACTTGAACGCTACACCTCAGGGTACAACAGAATCAATCATTTTAATGCTGCAGCAAGAATACTCTATGCTCAGGCACGTGACCCAGTCCAGGCTATATCTCCGAGCTGTTCGCTTACTCTCTTCGCATTTACCCACTTTAAGATTACCTGGATATACAAAAAGCCCCTGTCTTGCGTTGTCTTCTTGTGTCCTCCCCATCAGCCAGAGATAAGAGGCTCACTGTACTGCTGTTTCGCTGAGCTGTTTAGTGCAGTCACAAAGTCTGGAAACGTGTCATTGTTGTCAGTGCTGCAAAGGTAAGTAGCCTTCACTCAGTGAGTTCTGGTGCAGTCTACCACTGTGAATGGTTAGAGTCAGGATCAACTTCTCAAAAGAGTTGAGGAGCTGAATGTGGGGCAGCTCAGCTCCAGTCTTGACTTGTTGTACCCTATTGTGGACTGTTTTCCTCCTGGAAGAAGAGAGAGGCAGATATTAAGGAAGAGGAAAGTGAATGGTGCTGACGGGAAGGTTTACTGAGTGAGTGAGTAGGCAGTGCAGAGGAAATGAAACAAAAATAGAAATTGGTGGCAAAATCCAGCAGGTTTGACAGCATCGGAGGGAAGAAAGCAGAGTTAATATTTCAAGTCAAAATATATTCTATTTGGAAGGATAACAGTACAAATCGATTTTTTGTTGTGTGTCCACAACTTCCCTTGCAGACAATATTGACACTATCCTTTACAAGGATGCTGGAATAAGTTTGAGCATAAAGAACAGAAACTCCTGACACTGGGAATCTCCACCCCTAGGCTTTGGACCCTTTCTGTCATTTCTGAGTATAGGGCAAATGGAACCTCCATTCTTTGCTGAACAAAGAGGGAAGTCCTTGAGATGGTGACATTTTGTACTACTCAATCTCCAAAGCTTTCCATGAGATAAGGTGTGAAAGGAAAGAGTTACAAAATGGTTATCCTGCAACTAGAGGGCATAGGTTTAGTGTGAGAGGGGAACGATATAAAAGAGACCTAAGGGGCAACTTTTTCACACAGAGGGTGGTACATCTATCGAATGAGCTGCCAGAGGATGTGGTGGAGGCTGGTACAATTGCAACAGTTAAGAGGCATTTGGATGGTATATGAATAGGAAGGGTTTGGAGGGATATGGGCCGGGTGCTGGCAGGTGGGACTAGATTGGGTTGGGATATGTGGTCGGCATGGACGGGTTGGACCGAAGGGTCTGTTTCCATGCTGTACATCTCTATGACTCTAAGACGCCAACAGACATTCGGGTGGAAACTTTTCCTTTGAAATCATCATCTACAATTGTGACATTATTATCCATATATGCCTCTCTAATTAGTCTAAAACTATAACTTTGCATCTTGTTTCTTGTGTTCAAAAGTCTGTAATCCATCATTATTCCTCAACTCACTTCACTTTATATGTCATTCAGTCATATTGAATGATATTGTCACTGATTAGCACTAATGACCCTGGTGTCTTTTTTCTCACTGTCTTGCTTTTGTATGCATCGATATGTAATCATTTCTCAGTTGACTTGACAATGATACTCTTTGAGGAGAAAGTGAGGTCTGCAGATGCTGGAGATCAGAGCTGAAAATGTGTTGCTGGAAAAGCGCAGCAGGTCAGGCAGCATCCAGGGAACAGGAGAATCGACGTTTCGGGCATAAGCCCTTCTTCAGGAATGAGGAACGTTTGTCCAGCAGGCTAAGATAAAAGGTAGGGAGGAGGGACTTGGGGGAGGGGCGTCGGAAATGTGATAGGTGGAAAGAGGTCAAGGTGAGGGTGATAGGTCAGACTGGGGGGGGGGCGGAGAGGTC
>NC_057712.1:70887037-70896309 GCF_004010195.1 Chiloscyllium plagiosum
CAGTCAAATCCATCGAATTCAGCACCGCCTTCCTAACCTGCAATCTTCTTCCTGACCTCTCTGCCCCCACTCCAGTCTGACCTATCACCCTCACCTTGACCTCTTTCCACCTATCACATTTCCGACGCCCCTCCCCCAAGTCCCTCCTTCCTACCTTTTATCTTAGCCTGCTGGACAAGCTTTCCTCATTCCTGAAGATGGGCTTATGCCCGAAACGTCGATTCTCCTGTTCCCTGGATGCTGCCTGACCTGCTGCGCTTTTCCAGCAACACATCTTCAGCTTTGACTATGATACTCGCCAATGTTGCAATAAGCCAATAACTTTACAAAGAGTGGACTTCTCCCATTAGTCTTCTGAATAACTTTCTTTCTTTCTCCTTGGTGAGAATCTCACTGACAGTGTACCAGTTTATCTGATTAGTCTTGCCTTGGAAACCATATTAATTCTGGCAGTGACCCTGCCCTGCCAACTTTTGGTTGATACAAAGAAGTGGAAGCCAAGATGTTAGGCAGATGTGCTGTGCTCTTGATTATTATTGTTTAAGTGCTATGCAGCTTAATGGTGTAGACTAGGCTGGCATTATTGTTTTATATTTCACGTTCTGGTTTGGTATGAGCACAACAAATCTGGGCAGGATGTAATGGAAAATAAAAAGTAGCTTCTTATTTTGTTAATACCGAATCCATAGCAGTGAATTGTGGCAGCAAACAGCTTCTGGGTAAAGCTTAAATAAACATTGAAAATGTTGTAGAAACTCAACAGGTCAGGCAGCATCTCTAGAGACAGAAACAGAGCTAACATTTCGGGTCCAATAAGACTCTTCTTCAGGATTGCATTCCAGCATTTCTCCAGCATTTTCTGTTTTTAATTTCAGGTTTCAACGCCCACAGTATTTTGTTTTTAGGCTGGGTAGATTCTCTGACAAAGTTGTGCATGAGCATAACTTGATCCAAAGTACGTCTGTCTAACAGTGCTTGCTCTACCACAGATGTGATACAAAGACATTGAAAAATTACCCTCTGAAGTACAGAAGAACTAAATACATTACATCATTGTCCAAATGTTTTGAGCATGTGGTGGTGGCGGATACATTAGTACTTGGATATTTATCCTCAAAAGAATTCTTTCAATATGTTCTCCTTTGAGTTATTTCATAACTCAACAACAACCTATAACTCAAGCAGTGATAATCAAACTAAAAATGCACGGTGGCCTTGATAACCATGTTTTTTTACAATCCTGCACTGATAGCTGACATCAATGCATCTTTTTACATGACGTTAGTGGTTTGTTCAGAAATATAAATAGTTTTATGCTGTTGGCTTACAGCCAGTGGAAATCCTGTTCAAATTAGTCAGTCTCATTTAACCTAACTATCTATCTGCTCACTCCATTTCCACTCAGTCTCATTGAATTGTCTAACTTTTTTTAGGAAAACAATTTGAGGGAATAGTCAGTCTGAAAAGAGCTGTGCATCAAATATCTTCTATCATTCTGGTATGCATAACTTTGAAAGTGTGTAGTAGAATGGCTGGAGAAAATGCTTGGGATCTTGGTAAAATGTGAAACCTTTGCTCTTATACCATCGCTTCACAATATGGGTCAGAAAAAAAGACTAAAATGTGGCAGACCAAGTTCTTCAAATTGTGGTACATTTGGATGTTGTTCCTTGCTGGGAGCACAGGATCATTGAATTCCTCTGATACTTCTGTTAATTGATTTTACATGCATAAATGTCTACTATTGAAATAAGTTATAGTCGGGAATATGGGAAAGACAAATAGCTTAAACAAATACTTTGCATTTGTCTATATGACAGAAGAAATAAAAATCATTCCAGAAACAACAGGAAACCAGGATAATATTCCTGAAAATCATAATATGATTATTCAAGATCAGCTTGGACTTATGGAATGCAATTCGTTCTTGACACATCTGATGATTGTTGTTTTGTGGATGTAACTACTGCACTGGGTGAGAAACCACCAGTGTAGTATATTTCAATTCTTAAAAGCGGTTCAGGAAGATATCGTTCAAGATGTTTTGGCACAAAATTAGTTTACTGGGATTGGTGGTTAATGAACAGAATACAGAGAATGGAAATAATTGTGATTTTCTTGACAGGATGTAACGAGTAATACCACAAGGATCAGTACTTAGGCCAAACATAATCTATATTAATGTGTGGGTGAAGGGACTGTGTGTAACCTATCCACATTAACAAATGGTATACTGTTGAGTGAGAATGTAATCAGTGAGATGAGCACATAGACTAATTAGTTCAGTGGTCAATAGCAAGAGGAAATATGGTGTGACAGAGTGTGAAGTTATCCAATTTAGTAGAAAAAACCCAAAAAAACTGCAAAGCATTTTTTGAATCGTTAAAAACTAGGAAATGCTTACATTTGAAGGGACTTGTGTGTTCTTATACATTAATCACAGAAAGTTTATTAACAGCTCGAATGGCAAATGGTATGAATGTTTTTGTTGTAAACGGTTAGAAAGAATTCTTGCTGCAATAAAACAGGGCATTAATGAAGCCACACCTGAAGTATTTTTGGGCTATCTTTGGGCTCCTGCTTACATGCACATATTGCCTCTATGATTCCCATGAAGGCTAACAACATGAAAACTAACCTTGCATATTGGGCAAGATTTCACTTTACATTAGCAATAAAACAAAAATCAGTAACAATTCAATATGAACTGACAGACACACAGAATTATGAATTCTACACTAAATAGCTGCTCCAATAAAAGAGAATTGCATAGATTTCTCAGGCAGAACTCTCAGCTCCTGTGCCCCACCTACCACAAGCAGCCCCATTGTGTTTCACAAATATGGCTTCTTCTGCTGGAGTTCATCTATTCTTCACAAAAAAAGGATTTGATTGGTCAGTAGTCTCTGACAGTAGCTTTTACTCCACCCAAGATCCAGAGATATTATTATTACCAATAAGGCAGTCTTCTGCAGAACCTCCATCATGACAGTTCTGAAGGTATAGCTTTCTCAGAGTTATCTTGAGCCAGCTCCACTATAGCACACCTATCCGCAGAGTGATTTATCAGAAGTCTGATGCCACAGCCATGCATTCCGTTTGCCAATTCCCTCCCAGAACCAAAGTTTTGTATTTCAGTTTCAGTTAAAGAATGTCTCAATAAATACATACACATTTGAAATTCCAGACCACGCAGACGATAATTAGCAAACAGCGGATTTTGTCAAATGCCTAAGAGGAAGTACAAAGAATGTTCATGCAACTAGTTTCTGATATGAGGGGATGGTTTGTTAGAAGAAATTGACTTAAGTAGATTAATATGCCGTGGAATTTGAAGGAAAGAGAAATATTATGAATTTACCCAACAACATTCTTAAGGCGTTGAAGCGCTGAGAGAATGCTTTCTTTAACTTAGGAATAATAAGATTAGATTAGATTTCCTACAGTGTGAAAACAGGCCCTTCGGCCCAACAAGTCCACACCGACTCTCCGAAGAGCAACCCACCCATTGTCCTACATTTACCCATGATTAATCCACCTAACACTATGGGTAATTTAGCACAGCCAATTCACCTGACCTGCACATCTTTGGCAGGGGGAAGATACCGGAGCACAACCAGGCAGACATGGGGAAAATGTGCAAACTCCACACAGACAGTTGCCCGAGCTGGGAATCAAACTCGGGTCCCTGGTGCTGTGAGGCAGCAGTGCTAACCACTGAGCCACTGTGCCACCCTCTAATAAGTAGGAAGTCCTAGTCTCAAACTAAAGGATTTGTCATTTAAGGCTGACTGAAATGAGTTATGAGTTTTAGGAGCTCTCTCCTTCAGAGAATTGAGGATGCTCAGTTGTTCAGTGCCTTCAATGCAGGGGTTGATAGATCTTTGCATACTAGCTGAATTAAGGAAAATGAGATAGTATAGGAATGTGAGATAAAGCTCAACGTGATCCTACTGAATGGTCAAATAGGCTGCAAAGTCAAAATAGTTCCCATTCCAATCAAACACTGAGGCATACAATGTTGTGAAACCAGTGGTAGTCCAGAGGATTGGGACTTTCCTTATGACCCAGCAGTAGAAGGCTAAAAATCTAATAATAGGGAAGAACATTGATTATGAAAGTGAATTGGTTGGCAATAAAGAAAAACAAACAGCAAGAGTGCCTATGTGTGCATAAAAAGGAAAAGAATAGCTAAAGTGAGTGTGGGAGTCTTGGACAACTGGGAAATTGATAATGGTAAGCAGGGAAATGACAGGTAATTCAAACTAAATTTTGGATTGGTCTTCTCAGTGGAGGACACTGTAAATATGCCAGGTATCAGATAAGCAAGGTGATAGTAATAAGGAGGAAAGGTCTTGTAACAGTCTTCATCACAAGGGACAAAATATTTGACAAACTAAAGGATCTGATGGCCTACATCCAAGGACTTTTAAGGAAGTTGCTGCAGTGATATTCTGGTTCCATAGTTCCATATTCATTGTTGAACTACTCCCGATCTCACTGGACTGAAGGGAGGTTCACAGCAGATTGCATGTGATTATGATGTGCCTGTTCAGAAAGGGAGGGAAACAGAAAGCAGGAAATTACAGGCCAGTTAGTCTAACATGTAATTGGGAAAATACTAGAGACAGTGACTATATTTGATTGTGTTAATCTTGTTTAACAAATTTGTTAGTTTTTTTGAGGATAAAGCAAGCAGAGTTGAGAAAAAGGAATCAGTATTTGGATTTTCAGAAGACATTTTATAAGGTGCCTTATAAAGACTTACTGTACAAGATACAGGTATTTGTGATGATGGATTGAAAATTAGTTAACACACTGAAGAAAGAAAGTCAAGATCAACGGGGTTTTTTAGGGTGGGAAATATGTACCTGGTGAAGTGCCATAAAGATCAGACCTAGGAGCTCAATTACTCACCATGTATATTAATGATTTGGAGGTGGGTACAATGGTTAATATATCTACATTTGATGATGATACAAAAATAGATGGGAAAGCATGTCATGATGCGGATATAAGGAATCTGCAATGAGAAATAGATAGGCTAAGTGAGTGCCTTTAAACTTGGTAGATGCACTTGAATATAGGAAATTATGAGGTCATTCGCTTTGGTAGGAAGAATCAAAAGGCAAACTGCAACTTTAAATGGAGAAAGATTCCAAAAGTGTGCAGTACATAGGGATCTGCAGGGTCTTCTGCATGAAGTGCAAAAAGTCTGTATGCAGGTGCAGTGAGTAATTAAGAAGGCAAATTAATCTTGATTGCTAGGGGGTTGGAGATTAAAAATAGAGGAGTCTTGCCACAACTGTGCGGAGTCTATAGTTTTGAAGATGTGCCATGTTGGACTCGAAACATTATTTCTGTTTCTCTCTCTACAAATGCTGCCAGACCTGCTGAGTCTCTCCAATACTTTCTGTTTCTATTACAATTTTACAGGATGTTAGTAAGTCCACAGCTCATGTACTGTGTGCAGTTTCTGGTTCCATATTTAAGAAAGGATACACTGGTATTGGAAGCAGTTCAAAACAGATTCACTATGCTGATTCCTGTGTGAGACTACAGTTGGAATATTGTGTCCAGTTCTGGTCACCCTACTATAGGAAAGATACAGAGGCTTTGGAGTTGGTGCAAAGAAGGTTTACCAGGATGCTGCCTGGACTGGAGGGCTTGCCTTATAAAGAGAGGTTGACTAAGCTCAGACGTTTCTCTCTGGAGAGGAGGAAGAGAGGTGACCTGCTCAAGGTAGACAAGGTAATGAGAGGCATGGGTAGAGTCAATAGCCAGAGACTTTTCCCCAGGGCAGGATTGACCTCCAAGGGTCATAGTTTTAAGATATTAGGTGAAAGGTATAGCGGGGACGTCAGAGGAAGGTTCTTTATGCAGAGAGTTGTGAATGCATGGAATGCGTTGCCAGCGGTGGTGGTGGAAGCAGAGTCATTAGGTCATTAGGGACATTTAAGTGACTGCTGGACATGCACATGGATAGCAGTGAATTGAGGGGTGCATAGGTTAAGTTATTTTATTTACATTAGGATTAATCCTCAGCACAACATCATGGGCCAAACGGCCTATTCTGTGCTGTACTTTTCTATGTTCTATGTTCGAAAGGTGTTGACTTATCAAGACTGGCTAAACAGACTAGGCACTTATTCATTAGAGCTTAGAAGAATGGGAGGGTTGTAACAAAACATACAAGGTTTTGAGAAGGCTTGACATGGGAGATGTTGAGAAGATGTTTGAGTGTAGGAGTTAGGAAATCATTTTGAGGTTATACAAGATATTGGTGAGGCCTCTTCTGGAGTATAGTCCAGTTCTGGTCTCCCGGTTTTGGAAGGATGTTATTAAACTGGAAAGGATTCAGAAGAAATTTACCAGAATTTTGCCGGGTATAAAGAAAGGCCTGATAGGCGAGGACTTTTTTCACCATGGTGTAGGAGGTTGATAAGTGGCCATATAGAAGTTTATATGGGTATAGGTAGGGTTAATGGAAGGTATCTTTATGAATTTCTCCTCTCACCAGATAGTGAATGTTTGGAAAAAGGAATTGCTGGAGAAACTCAGTAGGCCTGGCAGCATCTGTGGAGTGGAAGCAGAGTTAATATTTCGAGCCCAGTGATCCTTCAGACTCTTCTGCTTTCTCTCCGCAGATGCTGCTAGACCTGCTGAGTTTCTCCAGCAATTTATGTTTTTCTTTCAGATTTCCAGCATCCAAAGTGCTTTGTTTTATTTGACTAAATGTTTGAAATTCTCAAAACCAAACAAGTATGAAGGCTAGCTCACTCAAAGTATTTAAAAAGGAGATTGATGGATTTTTGAAATATCAAGGATTTGAAGGACATGAGGAACTGACACTAGAGAAGAGTTGAAGCTTGGTGCAGATCAGCCATGGTCTTATCAAATGGCGGGGGAGATTGAGAGGCTGAATAGACTGCTTCTTCTCCCATTTCTTATGTTCTTGTATTCTGATTTCTTATATTCTGACATGCTTTGATTTTACAGCATCTCGTTGCACTGGCAAACGATTATTGGGGATATGGTTCTCAAAATTGGACATCTGACCTTGCAGATCTAATTTTGCATTCCTCAATTTATGGCCAAGAACTGTGCTGTCCTATTAGCCTGGGCGCTTTCAATCAAGATTAAAATCCCATTCTGAAAATGCAAAGCCAAATGTCTGCAAATTCAGGAGAACATCTGATTATAGCACAAACCATGTCTGTAAAAATGGCCACATGGGTTCTGGACTGTGCCTGGCTAGAGAAAGCTTTTAATAGAAAAAATGATCCATGTTTTCTTTTTTACTTTTTTAAAAAATTAGATGCAAGTGGTCTGTAATCTTTAGTGATTTGCTCCATTCATTATTGCTGGATGGAACTCCGATTTTTCATTTTATATGTGCCTTTCTCCTCTACCACTGCATTTCTTCAATACTCCTGCCTTTCAAAGGCTTTGATGTGACATTTTAGTAAGACGTAAGGACAAATATTTATTACAGGGTCTTGAGTGTGCCACATCACTTAAATAATGAAGATACCAATAAATTCTTAAGAAGGGTCAATGGACCTGAAACATTAACTTTGATTTCTCTGCACAGACCTGCTGAGCTTTTCCCAGCAAACTTCTGTTTTTGTTTCAAATTTAAAGGCAGTTCTGACCACACATACTACTACTTTGAAGTTTGCAGCTGGACATGTCAGAAGAGTCTCTGTGACCTCCACTTCAAAAGATAGATGTCCACAGAGTTATTTCTCTGCACTCATTGTAAGTTCTGGCAACTTGTGTTATCGGACCAAGGTTTCCTGTATAAAGAAATAGCTCTTGACACAGTGCCCAGCTCTATTTCTACATAAATTATATTCATGTACTTTGCCTTCCTACCTATCTGACTTGAAAAGCTTGTACAGATAAAATGAATCTAATGATTTCAATGCATTAAAGACCTCAAACACATCCTAAAAATTATTTTTTTTTGGAGCAATAAACATAAGATTTCTACGCTTAGTGCAACAACTGAATCTTTAAACTAAATATCAGTCCAGTTGTCCTCTACTAAGCTTTTACTAAGACTTTATTTTCACTCAGTGTGTGAAGGAACCAAACTGGACATAATATTCTTGATGTGGCCTGAAGCACATTCTATCACTCCGTTTGTTTCAAACATTTGTCACAAACTCATTCAAGTAATGACAATTTGGAGATGTTGGTATTGAACTGGGGTGTACAAAGTTAGAAATTACACAACACCAGTTTATAGCCCAAGTTTATTTGGAAACACTAGCTTTCGGAGCACTGCTCAGGTGGTCACAACCACCTGATGAAGGGCAGCACTCCAAATAAACGTGTTGGACTATAACCTGGTGTTGTGTGATTACTAACTTTCAACTAATGCGTTCCTTCATGTCACAGATAGAGACAATTAAGGATCCAATTCATCCTTGTGGGACTTCATTACTGAACAGAAGCTGCAAGAAATATTAATTACTTTCAGTGAAAGCGTTTCTTATCAACACAAAATCTGCTCTCTACCAACAGGAATCAAACTAATGTCTTGGACAATTATGATTCAACTGAATGCACGCACGCACGCACACACACACACAGCCATGCAGTTCCTCTTATCTTGTTATATTGCCCATAAAAGAAACCTGGGGAAGAGAAGGTGCACTTTTATATTCTTTCTTGGCTGGTCATGGTTCCTATATCACCTTTGACTGAGAAGAGGGCAGAGAATGAGCCTCATGGGTGCTGAGTATCACCTGGGTATCACAAACTTGAAACTGTAAGTGAACTTTGTTTAACCCAGTGGGAACGTTGTTGGAGGGAATCCTGAGGGACAGGATGTACATGTATTTGGAAGGGCAAGGACTGATTAGGGATAGTCAACATGGTTTTGTGCATGGGAAATATGTCTCACAAACTTGATTGAGTTTTTTGAAGAAGTAACAAAGAAGATTGATGAGGGCAGAGCAGTAGATGTGATCTATATAGATTTCAGTAAGGTGTTCGACAAGATTCCCCATGGGAGACAGATTAGCAAGGTTAGATCTCCTGGAATACAGGGAGAACTAGCCATTTGGATACAGAACTGACTCAAAGGTAGAAGACAGAGGGTGGTGGTGGAGGGTCGTTTTTCAGACTGGAGGCCTGTGACCAGTGGAGTGCCCCAAGGATTGGTGCTGGGCCCTCTACTTTTTGTCATTTACATAAATGATTTGGATGCGAGCATAAGAGGTACAGTTAGTAAGTTTGCAGATGACACCAAAATTGGAGAG
>NC_057712.1:70896570-70921804 GCF_004010195.1 Chiloscyllium plagiosum
TGAACAGGCTGGGGCTGTTTTCCCTGGAGTGTCGGAGTCTGAGGGGTGACCTTTTGGAGGTTTACAAAATTATGAAGGGCATGGATATGATAAATAGGCAAAGTCTTTTCCCTGTGGTTGGGGAGTCCAGAGCTAGAGGATGAGAGGGGAAAGATATAAAAGAGACCTAAGGGGCAACTTTTTCATGCAGAGGGTGGTACATGTATGGAATGAGCTGCCAGAGGATGTGGTGGAGACTGGTACAATTGCAACATTTAAGAGGCATTTGGATGGGTATATGAATAGGAAGGGTTTGGAGGGATATGGGTCGGGTGCTGGCAGGTGGGACTAGATTGGGTTGGAATATCTGGTCGGCATGGATGGGTTGGACCGAAGGGTCTGTTTCCATGCTGTACATCTCTATGACTCTATGACTCTAGTCATGGGGTACGGGCATTGCTGGCAAAGTCAACGTCAATATTTGTTGCTCAGCCATTGGCAATTAGGACAATATATTCCTGTGCATTCGCTGATGTAATAGTTTGCTGAAGGATCCCTGACTGATGCTATGAAAACTTCTTGTTTGGAAGTGCTTCCCACGCATGGCAGAGGTTCCATCCTAAGTCAGGATCTGCAGAAACCCATTCAAGAAACTGGGAACTTAGCATATGGGAATTTGAGTTCCAGCCTATTTTCCAAGACTTTTACTGCAAAATAGTAAGCTTACATCAAAGGCCTGCTTAAATTCCCATGAAAGTGTATTAATTTGAAAATCATTTGCTAAATTATTTAACTTATTGGTTCCAGGATGTGGTGGATGCCAGTTGACTTTTTTAAAATTTCTGCACTAAAAAAGTAATTGGTTGATTGTGAAGATATTTGGAATATTCTGACATTTTGCACGTGCCGCATTAATGCAAGTATTACTTCGCTATCTACAACATCAAAGAAAAGCAAGTTATCTGAATGCCGGCAATGAGCCATTGTGAGTAATTGTTCAATTTTTCTGCCACCAACACAACCACCCCTTTTATGGTGAACTGCAGCTGCTTCAGAGCCGTTTTAACATTTTCTTTTATCACAACCAAATGTACTGTTGGCCAAGCTCTTGGAGTGTACTTTGTCTCCATCCTCTTCAAACTCGGTGAGGCTTTTATATTGCATAGTTCAATCCCTGCCACACATCCTGATATTTGCCATATTCACAATGGTCAATATCACTAAATGTGGGGTAGAAAGTTGCTTTGAGTTATAGAAAAGAAATATAACCTTAATTTTGTGAGTGCAAAACCAAGCTATTTGGCATAGATTGAGGTCATGTTTTACGCAATAAAGTAACAGGCATAATTCCCACTTTCTAATGAATCTTGAGAGGTATCATCCATCAATCTCAGTCCTGTAGAAGTTATTCTACTAAAGGATGATAAAAGACATGACAATTTAACTTAATATCTAACTTTATTGAAAATGTTATATTTTGAACAAAGATTTGGGTCTGCCAAAAATGTTAAAATAATGAGAATTTATGAAGGGTACTCTGCATTTTGGTTTTTGAAGTAAAAGGAATTTACAATTGATTCTCTGACATCAACACTGCAGACTGAAGCTTGCCATGTGTTCAAATTGGCCGGAAAAGTGGAAAAATAAGTTGAAGAATGATTATTTTATGAAGGTTACTGGGATATTTTATTATAGGAGTAATCCGGCAGGTAAATTTTGAATTTCTGCTGGTGTCTTTTACTTTGCAAATTAATTATGCATTATCATGAATTTTATGAACTATGAAAAGGGGCACATAGTGCAAATAAACAAAAAAATGGTAAAATCACAGCCTGGTGAATCAATCTGTTTCAACTACTTCATATTGCACCCATCCCTGACAAATTGAGTGGCTTTTGATGCACAATGCATTACAGAATATGGCATAAATACTCCTGTTATTGCAAATATAATGACATCTGATGCTATCTATTTGTCTGAGGAACTATTGGTAACATTTCCTGTACAAATAAAGTTAACCTAACTACAGCAATAGTTTTGTCATCCAGTGTGCAGATATGCCACTCAGAATAATCTTGCAAAGCTATACAAAAGGGCAACTTCTGTAGATTTTTCAGTTTGACCCCATCAATAAACTCAAACTGAATAAACATTGGATACGATTTTGTGAGCTGGGTTTGTCCAGCTAGTGCTTGGAACTTGATGTCTTTTTCATTGTTTTACTTCTCAGCCAATAGATCCACCAAAACATGATTGGGAAGGCTGGTAGCCTATCCATCACAAGGGCACCACTGAATATGAGGGAAAAGTGGAACTTCTTCTTGGAATCTGTTGACCAGGTTGCACTGGAACACTTTTGCATGGTAACCCGAGTTGTCGGTTCACTTCTGATGCTGAAGTTAATAGTGCTGGTACTATAAAAGAGTTACATCGCTATTTACTCAAATCCAAATTTTCTGGAGTTTTTGTAGTACTCTACCAAATCCTTTACTGAAACTGAAAAGTTATTTTGACAATTATGCCACCTAATCAAGTCAAAGGAGAAGGTAAATCTCTAGGATTTGCAACAGTTTTCTCATCATAGCTTTAAGACCGAAAAAAAATTCAGGCTAATCAGAGTATCAGGACCCACACCAGTCTCAGTGCATAGATAAGATTATAGATTTTCAATGCCCCATTTCATTGGACAATCCCCTGTTTTGCATCATCATGGAGAATACAAATCACAGCTGGAGCCCTCACATATCTGTACCCTCGTTTCCAGTGAGTGTATAGAGCAACTTCAGCATGTGTAACAGCAAAGCCAGCAGCTATTAGAAGCTATCATCTGTGTGCATGTTGACTCGGTTTCATCAAAGAACTGGGTTTGTGAAATGACACTGGATGATCCAAAATCAAGGTTACTGATCACAATGACAGACAAAGACCCACATGCACACATCTATTTTGTGGGGTGAATTTGTACTTGCAGGGTTACATTGTACTTTGCTCAAAAACTGCATGAATTTATGTAAAACTCCGTTATCTCCCTTTTTAGTTTAGAATCAATCTAAACATCATGGCATAGACAGAGAACACAGGGAGCCAACACCTTCAACATATTGTCTAGCTATCATCGTGTTAACAGCTAACCCGAGAATGCAACTTTTAAAAAAAAAGGTTTTGTGATTTACACATGAAAGAAGTGAAACTATCACTGTATTCTAACAGATGAAAGGCTTAACAGACAATCAATTTTTCAATGTATAATTTCAGTTACATCACACTGTAAATTTTTGCTATAAATTCTGTGTTACGATTGAGCCCTCCACTATCACCTGATGAAGGAGCGTCGCTCTGAAAGCTAGTGTGCTTCCAATTAAACCTGTTGGACTATAACCTGGTTTTGTGTGATTTTTAACTTGATAAAGATTGTAATTGCATGCTGAACATTTCAGAATTTCAAGTTTTGGGATGTGCTTAATCTTGGTTTAGTAAAAATGAACCAAATAAGCCAGTCTCTGAGGTCAGGGTTGATGGAATCAAAGCTTGAAATGTAAGAACTTTGTCATTTTATTTTTGTGTCTTTATAAACTGTAAGCTGCAAGGTTAAAAATAAAAACTGCTTTAAAAACAGGGATTTACCAGGACGACTGCTTGATTTCACAGCAAGGAATTAAAAAACGATTGTGAACTCTGTTGTTTTGTGACTTTAAGTTTCTGGAATGTGAGGATGATCAGGAGCTGCAGAATTGCTTACAAGTACAACTGGTTTGTTATCAGCTAACTGAGTAGTTGGAAATAGAAACAAGTAACTGAGGCACAGAGAAAGAGATAGATCGATAGAAAGTGAGAGAGAGAGAGAAGTATGTGCTGTTGTTTTCCCTAGCAGGAGTTTCCTGTTCTCTGCACTAAAACAAAACTCACATTAAACATGAAGAGAAACAAATACCTTTCCTGCAGCACTTGCTGTAGGCTGTGTTTTTTGAACTGATAAATCAGAAATCATTTTTCATATGAATCAATCACTTGTACTTCTTACAAACCAGTGGAGGCTTCTCGAGAAAGACAACTGAATCCTAAAGGGCCTGGTTAGCCGAGGAATGTTCATCTCACATCAGAATCGGAAAGCAAAGGCGCGGAACTAACTTTTCAGTTTTTCCCAACTTCCACCAATAAGTTATTTTCTTTATTTGTGTGTGTGTATGATTTTGTGTGTGTGTGAGAGAGAGAGAGGTGGGGGCGAGGGGGATGGTGGGTGGAGGGGATCTATGAGTGGATTACAGTTTTATTTGGTTGTGTTATATGCCAAGGGTATATATCTGTTTATTTGTAGTTATAGCCTAATTAATTATAATAGATAATAATTCTTGGTTAGAACTGAAACTTGCTTTGTATCAACTCTGCTCTGGAAGTCAGGTAAATTGGGATAGCTTGCACACTTTAAAAAGGCATGTTCAACATTTCACACTGATCTGGGAATAGTGAGCTTTGATTTATGGTGTGTTACCCAAGTGGGTTATTACCCAAGTGGGTTATTACCCAAGTGGGTTATTACCCAAGTGGGTTAGAACAACAACAGGAAGCACTCCAAGGAAGCAACATTTTGCCATATGCTGATAATCTGCAATCCTGGTAAACCTCATCAATGTCTAACTCATTGTATCAATGTGGTAATCTCAAACAAATTTGTCACTAGACCACAAAATTAATATTGTACAAAGAAACAATAAAATGATTATTTCATACAAAATTGCTATTGCATTTAAAATCAGCAAGCAAAACCAATGGAACTTTATTTCCCACAAAAAGCATGATTGTCAACTTTTTAATTCAATAACTAGTATCAGCAAAATGTTTATGTAAAAGTTTTATTCTTGCATGCAAAGGTTTTGATTGACCCCACGACCACAAATCCTAACATTAGGTACAACACTTTGAATTCCCAGATTTAGCATCTTGCTCACTGCAGGACATTCAAAACAGTTTCAAGAAAATTTGAAATAAATTCACATGGAGATACCGCCACATCAAAAATCATAAGCTTAGATATACTTTTTCATCATGTTTCTATTACTAATAAGTCTTTCTACACTAATTTATTTTCTTTGGGCACACTGTATGGAGGCAGGACAGGACAGGACTTATAGGACGACATAAAGAAACCTACTGTTGGATAGAAGCTTGCAGTTGGTGATGTTCCCATGTATCTGCTGCTCTTTTCCTTCTAGGTGATAGTGTTTATTGGATTGGAAGAAGCCTTAGTGTTTTGCTACAGTGAATCTTGTACATGATGCATACTACTGCCATTGCATATCACTGGTGGAGACTGTGAATGACTAAAATGATAATCTGCTTTGTCTGGGATGGTGCTGGGCTTCTTGAATATTGCTTGAGCAACACTTAAAGTCATAGAGTCATAGAGCAGTACAGCACAGCAACAAACTCTTCGATCTAACTCATTCATGCCCACCAGATATCCTAAAATAACCTAGTCCTATTTGCTAGGACTTGGTCCATATCCCTCTAAACCCTTCTAGTAATATACCCATCCAGATGCCTTTTAAATGTCATAATTGTACTAGCTCCCACCAGTTCGTCTGGCAACTTATTCCATACATGGACCACCTACTGCATGAAAAAAGTTGCCCTTTAGGTCCCTTTTATATCTTTCCCCTCTCACCCAAAACCTATGCCCTCTAGTTCTGGACTCCCCCAACCCTAGAAAAATACCTTGTTTATTTAACTTATCCATGCCCCTCATGATTTTAGAAACATCTATAAAGTCACCCCTCAGCCTCTGATGCTCCAGGGAAATCAGCCCCAGCCTGTTCAGCCTGTCCCTATAGCTCAAACCCTCTAAACCTGGCAACATCCTTGTAAATCTTTTCTGAACCCTTTCAAGTTTCACAACATCCTTCTGAAAGGAAGGAGAGCAGTACTGCACACAATATTCCAAAAGTGGCCTAACCAATATCTTGTACAGCCGCAACATGACCTCCCAACTCCTATATTCAATTCTCTGACAAATACAGGAGAGCATACCAAACGCCTTCTTCACTATCCTATCTACCTACTATATAGAAGTGGAGATTTTCAATCAGATTCTTGATTTGCATCTGAAGAGGATGGATAAGCTTTGGGGAGACAGGAGTCGAGTTACTTACTACAGAATTCTCACCCGACGTCCTTTGCCAATTAGGAAATGGGAAAGCCTCCAGAAAACAGGAAACCACCATTTTCATCGGAATCAAGTTAGAAATATCTGCAGTAAGTAAGATAATTTACGGGTTTATTAGAATGAAACACTTATTGCATCACTATCATAGAGTTTAAAAGCTTTAAACAAAGAGAGTATTACAACATTGCTTTAACTGATTTTTATATTTGAAGAAACTTTAAGGCCGGAGGATTAAAAGAACATTGTCCTATTAAGGATTAAAAAGCTTCGAATCAGCAGCTATTACATGTTGCATGATCATTAAATATTTGAGGCAATCCAAACAAAATAGCACTGAGATAATATAGATTTGAAACAACTTTAAAGAAATAACCATATATGACCACACTAAGGAGAAAGGGAAGAAGTAATATTAAGAAAAATACATATAATGCAAGAGAAGGGCCAAAGAGAACACAGGGTTAGACATTTTGGAGAAAAAAGATTTCTTAAGATACAGAATTGCTTCAAGACTAAAAACGAAATCTCATGCTGAATAAATAATTATGCTCAAATACACTCAAATATATAGGAATTGGGACATCATATTGAGGTTGTATGGAAAGTAGTTGAGGCCTATTCTGGAGGACTATCTGCAATTCTGGTTTCCCTGCTGGAGGAAGGATAATATTAAGCTGGAGAGGATTCAGAAGAGATTTACCAGGAATGGAGGGTTTGAGTTACAAGGAGAAGTTGGTTAAGCTGAGGCTTTTTTCATTGGAGCGGAGGTTCTATAAACCTTACGGAGGTTTATAAAATTATGAAGGGTAGAAATAAGATGAATGGCCTGTGCCTTTTCCTTAGGATGAGGGATTTCAAGACTAGTGGGCATATTCCTAAGGTGAGAGGAGAAAGTTTTTAAAAAGATATGAGAGGTAATTTGTTTACACAGAGAGTGGTTCATGTGTGGAATTGGTAGAAGCAGCCACAGTTACAATATTTAAAAGACATTTAGCTAAGTACATGAATAGGAAAGTATTGGAGGGATATGGGCCAAGTGCAGGCAGATGGGACTAGTTTAGTTTGGGAACGTGGTCAGCACGGACATTTGGACTGAAGGGTCTGTTTCCACACTGTATGACTTCATATGTAAATGCACAATACTTTGGATACTGAATTTATGAAATTGAAAAAAAAAACAGAAGGTGTTGGAGAAATTCAGCAGATCTGATAATATCTGTGGAGAGAAAAATTGAATGATCATTTCAAGTTCAGTTACAGAGACAAGTCTTAAAATAAAGAACAAGAACAAAGAAAATTACAACACAGGAACAGCTCTTTGGCCCAGGCTTGGGGCGTCGAAGGGCCTGTTCGTGTTCTTTAATTTCTCCAATGCTTTCTGTTTTTTTTCTATTTCTGAACTTCAGCAACCACAGTATTAAGCTTTTATATATAAAATCATAGCAGCATGAAAACAGACCTTCGGTCCAACTAGTCCAATCTGTCGACTCAACCTGTTGTCTATTTTTTAAGGATCTGTATCCCTCTGCTCCCTCCCCATTCATGTATTTGGTTAGATGCATCTTTAATGACACTATCACACCCGCCTCTACCACCTCTGCTGGCAATGCGTTCCAGGCACCCATCACCCTCTGCGTAAAGAATTTTCCACGCATATCTGCCCTAAACTTTCTTTAATGACACTATCACACCCGCCTCTACCACCTCTGCTGGCAACGCGTTCCAGGCACCCACCACCCTCAGCGTAAAGAATTTTCCACGCATATCTGCCCTAAACTTTTCCCCCTCACCTTGAACTCGTGTTCCCTAGTAATTGAGTCCTCCATTCTGGGAAAAAGCTTCTTGCTATCCACCCTGTCTATACCTCTCATGATTTTGTAGAACTCAATCAGGTCCCCCCTTAAACTCTGCCTTTTTATTTAAGAATATCCTAATCAACTCAACCTCTCTTCATAGCCAGTGCCCTCCATACCAAGCCACATCTTGGTGAACCTCCTCTGCACCGTCTCCAAAGCATCCACATCCTTTGGGTAATGTGGCGACCAGAACTGTACGCAGTATTCCAAATGTGGCCGATCCAAAGTTTTATATAATTGTAATATGCCCTGCCAACACTTGCACTCAATACCCTGTCTGATGAAGGAAAGCATGCTATATGCCTTCTTGACCACTCTATCGACCTGCATTGCCACCTTCAGGGTGCGATGGACCTGAACACCCAAATCTCTCTGTACATCAATTTTCCCCAGAGCTTTTCCATTTACTGTATAGTTTGCTCTTGAATTGGATCTTCCAAAATGTGTCACCTCACATTTACCTGAATTGAATTCCATCTGCCCTTTGTCCGCCCAACTCTCCAATCTATCTACATTCTGCTGCATTCTCTGACTGTCCCCTTCACTATCTGCCACTCCACCAATCTTAGTTTCATCTGCAAATTTGCTAATCAGACCACCTATACCTTCCTCCAGCTCATTTATATATATCACAAACAACAGTGGTCCCAGCACGGATACCTGTGGAGCACCACTGGTCACAATTCTCCAATCTGAGAAACTCCCTTCCATTACTACTGTCTGTCTCCTGTTGCTCAGCCAGTCCTCTATCCATCAAGCTAGTACACCCTGGACCCCATGCAACTTCACTTCCTCCAACAGCTTACCACAGGGAATCTTATCAAACATCTTACTGAAGTCCATGTATATGACATCTACAGCCCTTCCCTCATCAATCAATTTTGTCACTTCTTCAAAGAATTCTATTAAGTTGGTAAGACATGATCTTCCCTGCACAAAACCATGCTGCCTCTCATTAATGAGTCTATTTTCTTCCAAATGGGAATAGATTCTATCCCTCAGTATCTTCTCTTGCAGCTTCCCTACCACTGGTCTGTAATTACCTGGATTATCCCTGCTACCCTTCTTAAACAAGGGGACAATGTTAGCAATACTGCAGTCCTCTGGGACCTCACCCATGTTCAAGAATGCTGCAAAGATATCTGTTAAGGCCCCAGTTATTTCCTCTCTTGCTTCCCTCAGTAATCTTGGATAGATCCCATCCGGACCTGGGGACTTGTCCACCTTAGTGCTTTTAAGAATACCCAACATTTCCTCACTCCTTATGCTGAATAGAGTAATTAAACATCCATCTCTAACCTCAACATCCATCATATTCCTCTCCTCAGTGAATACCAATGCAAAATACTGATTCAGAATCTCACCCATTTTCTCTGATTCCAAACATAACTTTCCTCATTTGTCCTTGAATGGGCCAACCCTTTCTCTAGTCACCCTCTTGCTCCTCATATACGAATATAAGGCTTTGGGAGTTTCGTTAACCCTGTTTGCTAAAGATATTTCATGACCCGGGCTGTGTTCCCTGGAGCGGCGGAGGCCGAGGGGTGACCTTATAAAGGTTTACAAATGAGGGGCATGGATAGGATAAATAGACAAAGTCTTTTCCCTGGCGTCTGGGAATCCAGAACTAGAGGGCATAGGTTTAGGGTGAGAAGGGAAAGATATAAAAGAGACCTAAGGGGCAACTTTTTCACACAGAGGATGGTAGGTCTATGGAATGAGCTACCAGAGGAAATTGTGGGGGAGGCTGGTACAATTGCAACATTTAAGAGGCATTTGGATGGGTATATGAATAGGAATGGTTTGGCAGGATATAGGCCAGGTGGTGGCAGGTGGGACTAGATTGGGTTGGGATATCTGGTTGGCATGGACGGGTTGGACTGAAGGGCCTGTTTCCATGCTGTACATCTCTATGACTCTCTATGACCCATTTTAGCCCTCTTAATTCCTCATTTTAGATTGGTCCTACTTTCCCAATATTCTTCCAAAGCTTTGCCTGTTTTCAATTACCTAGACCTTATGTATGCTCCGTTTTTTTCCTCTTAGCTAGTCTCACAATTTCACCCGTCATCCATGGTTCCCTAATCTTGCCATTTCTCTCCCTAGAGTCTTAGGACTCTAATGTTTGCTGCTTTTGTCACTCCAAACTTGACTGCCAGATTTGCTGAGTTTCCCAAGCATTTTGTGCTTTTATTTAAATAAATATACTATTCAGTAGGTCCTACAATTCATTTCTAAAAATATTAATTCATGAGATCTGGGCATTGCTGGCTAAGCCAATCTTTGGTGCCCATCCCTTGTTGACTTTGAGAAGAAAATGTTGAATTGCTCTCTTGAACTGATTTGGTGCTTGGTGTGCAGATACACCCACAGTGCTGTGAGTGTTCCAGGACTTTGACCCAGAGACCGTAATGGAATGGTGATATTGTTTCAGGTTAGGATGGCATGTAACCTGGAGGATAACATGATGCTCTCAGAGGAGCCTTAAGTTATTGCAGAGTATCTTATGGATTACATACACTGCTGCCATTCTGTGTCGGTGGTGAAGGAAGTGAATTTGAAAGGTATTGGATGCTGATGTTATACATGACCAACTTACACAAGAAGGCAGATACTTTGGAAGAAGTTTGAATAACTTTGAGAATTACTTTAATCTGAGAAGAAATGCAATTCTGGAAAGAACAATACTTAACAGAAGAACTCAACATCTGGGGAAATACATAGCTTATTCTATTAATGACCTCTATATATTAGCTGAGAATAGCTGTTGGAATTATTTATGAGTCTATGTCAGATTTATTACAGTCCAAGGAAGATTTGACTTTGGATAAAGTAATCAAATTGTGCTGGAATTTTGTGACCTTTCCTCCATTATAATGCCAGAAGTAGAGATGTTTGGTGATGATTGCACAATCTTCAGCACTGTTAGCAACTCTTCAGATTTTGAAACAATTCATGTTCAAGTTTAACAAGACCTGGACAATATTCAGGCTAAGGTTGAAAAGTGGCAAGTAAAATTTGCACCGTACAAATGCCAGGCAATAACCAACTCAATCTAACCATTGCCCTTCGACATTCAATGGCATTACCCTGACAGAATTCCCCACTGTCAATATCCTTGGTGTAACCATTGATCAGAAACTCAATTGGACTGATCATATAAGTACAATATCTACAAGAACAGGTCAGAGGCTCAGAATGATGCATTGAGTAACTCACCTCCTGACTCCCCAAAGCCTGTACACCATCTACAAGGCACAATACACTTGTCTGGATGAGTGGAATTCCAACAACGCTCAGAAAGCTTGATACTATCCAGGACAAAGCAGCCCGCTTGATTGGCACCAGATGCATAGATACTCATTCCCTCCACCTCTGATGCTCAATAGCAACAGGGTACACTATCAATAAGATGCACAGTAGACACTTGCCACACACCCTTGGACAACATGTTCCGTGAATTTAGAAGAAGGGCAGCAGATTCATGGAAACACTACCATTTCCATGTTCCCTTCCAAGCCATTCACCAACCTGACCTGGAAATATACCACCATTGCTTCACTGTCTCTGGGTTTCCTTTCCTGACAGTATTACCTATAGCACATGGACTGCAGTGGTTGAAGAAAGCAGCTCATTGCCACCTACTCAAGGGCAGCTAGGACAATAAATACTGGCCAGCCAATGATGCCCACATCTCACATCTTACAAGTGAATTTAAAAAAAGCAGAAGCCATTAAGACTCAGAACTAAATTCTGAGATGAAAAGGTCATCTTACTGCTGGAAAGCAATAGATACTGTCCATTTTAAAAGGTTTAAACAAACTGTAGATAGACATGGAGAGTAGGCCAGACAGCAGACACTAAGATTTAGCATCTGAACTCTGGAACAAAACAGACTCACAAAAATAAACAAAGTCATAAGAACCATACAGTTGCTCTCTCATAAGAGAAAGACAGAGACAATGGTTTAATCTAAGTGTCACCATACCTCAGGCAAGGGGCAGCACGATGTTTCAGTTGTTAGCACTGCTGCCTCACAGCGCCAGGGACCCAGGTTCGATTCCAGCCTCGGGCGACTGCCTATGTGGAATTTGTACGTTCTCCCTGTGTCTGCATGAGTTTCCTCTGCTCCTCCCACAATCCAAAGATGTGCAGGTTAGGTGAATTGGCCATGCTAAATTGCCCATAGTGTCTAGGGATGTGTAGGTGCATTAGTCAGGGGTAAATATAGAGTAATAACGTAGGGGAATAGCTGTGGATGAGTTACTCTTGTTGGGCTGGAGGGCCTGTTTCCACACTGTAGGGATTCTATTCTATTCTATTCAAGGGGAGAGGTTGAGAGGGAGAGCCTTGCATGGTAAATTCAACCTATATGAGAATTAAACTCAAACTATTGGTATCTCTCTGTCTTCCAAACTGGCATCCAGCCAATTGAGCCAACTGATCCCCGCAAGAGCAAATAGTGCCCAGCTATTACAAAAGAGTTATACGTCTGCAAAACTGTTGGTCATTTTCAGAAGGTATGCAGAAGGAGGACTCAGTTTCACGGCAGCAAAATTGCTTACTCATATAAAGAGGTGAATGTGGTCAAACCCCTATTTGAGAAGATGTACCTGAGAGATCCCTCGGAGAATTTGGTGATTCAACAGATTTCAATTTGATGGTTAATTTGCATACCAACCGACATCTCTTTCATTTTGTTTGTTCGCTTGTGCGATGTGGGCATCACTGGCTACCCATCCCTAGTTTCTCTTAAGAAGGTGGTGGTGAGCTGCCTTCTTGAAACGCTGCAGTCCATGTGCTGTCGGTAGACCCACAATGCCTTTCGAGTGGAAATGCCATGACTTTGACTTCCAAGTCTCCAGGTCAGAATGTTGAGTGGCTTGGAGGGGAACATGCAGGTTGCAGTGTTTCCAAGTATTTGCTGCCTTTGTCCTTCTAGGTAGAAGTATTTGGAAGGTGCTATCTCGGATATTTGGTGAATTTGTGTGGTACATCTTATAGATGGTAAACACTGCTGCTACTGAGTGTCAGTGATGGAGGGAGTGGACGCTTGTGAATACAATGCTAATCAAGCAGGCTGCTTTGTCCTGGAAGGTCTCAAGCTTCTTGAGTCATGTTGGGGCTGCACTTATCCAGGGAAGTGGGGAATATTCCATCATACTCCAGACTTGTGCCTTGTAGACAGTAGACAGGTTTTGGGGAATCAGGAGGTGAGTTACTCACTGCAGTATTCCCCACATCTGACCTGCTCTTGTATCCATTGTGTTCTTATGGCAATTACAGTTGCATTTCTGGTTCAATGGTAACCCCAAGATGTTGATAGTGGGGGATTCAGTGATGGTAGCAGCAAATAATGTCAACATGCAGTGGTTAAATTGTCTCTTATTGGAGATGGTCATTGTCTGGCATTTGTGTAATGTGAATTTTAAGCTTGATATAGATGTATCAAAGATCTAGCAGTTCAAATCCCATGGCTGAAGTAACAGAATTTACATCCTGCAGATACAAATTACATTTATCCGAGGTTCAGTTCTCAACATTACAGATATGCTTAAAGTAACATTACAACATAAGAGGTGTCGGATAATAAAGAATGAATACACAATTCATGATCAGTAAGCCTCATTCTTTGTTCTTGCACACAGGACTAAGATGCCCTTTGTAATGAGATACCCTAAATTGTTGCCAGCATAATACTAAATATAGCATCATGTTAAGGAAGGATGCTAAGCCGCAATGTCTATCCACATCCAGGAAGATTCTGCATCCCTTAATGAATAAAGTTCAGATGAAACTTGAAAAAAATATCAAAATAGATATTACTTCCTGGTGACCAATCCAATTAGGTTTTGTTTGGCTATGGTTACTGCATTTAAACCCAACAGGTTCTTCAGAAAATACCTTGGCCTAATACAACTCAAAAAAGGAGGTTTCAAAGGAAATCCACCCTATGTCTACAGGCGATGAGAGTTAAGCTAAGTTGTCCAAAAGTAGAGTTTTGACCACACAATGGATTTTGTTAGATGCTGTTAGATGAGCAATCAAGACTCTTATTGCTTCATTGAGGAGATTTTGTGTCAACAAATTGTCATTTTGGATAGCCTCTGCTTGAGAGACTTTCTAGCAGACTATGTCCATTATATCACAAAGTTTGGAAAGTGACATATGCCAACTATTCAATTGAGAAATGGTTTAAGAGTACTGCCAAATTGTCCATACAGTTTTAAAATACCTCCAGGCCAAAGGGCTTTCTCTCACTGAAGAGGGATTTTCCAAGTAAACTATTCGATTTTTTGAACATTGCATTAACAAACATGAGATAAGGCTAAACCTCCAAAGATTAAAGACTATTAAGAATTTCCAACTCAAAAATAGCTTCATATCCTGCAAAGATTTCTAGACACGGTAAACCAGTTGGTAAATGTTTGCCTTACTTGGCAATGTTGGCTGAACTATTGAAGCAAGACACAAGAATGATTTTGGCATTTCCATCAGGAAGACGCTTTCCAAAAGGTCAAGGAAATGCTGATGCTCACAAATATTCTGATCCATGACAGCCCATCCTTCCCAATTATCAGAGCTGCAGATGTTTGAGGTACAGGCATAGGAGCAATGTTCTTTTAAAAACAAAAAGATGGGTGTCAGAAACCTTTGTAGTACATTTCCAGGACATTGTTAGACAGGGAGAGACAAAACACGGTATAGAAAAGGACCCTCTGTTGGTCACATGTTGGTCTACATCTTTAAGTTGAACGTTCTCATTAAGATAGATTGTAATCTATTTGGCACCCCATTAGGTGACAAAGAATTGGCAAGGATGCCTCCATGAATAGAGAAGTTCCTACTTTATGAAGTTTGCTTGTAAGACCAAATATGTGCATGGCAAGCTTCAAATCATGGCAGATGTATTGTCCAGAATGACACTCGACAGCCTTACATTGATGAGGGATTTGTTTGTGAAACCTAATCATGTGCTTTGGTCACAGTGATAAATGGTCAGCAAAAAAAAAACAGGTTGAACAACTTTTAACAGGAACAAAAGAAACACCAAGCATGTCTTACTTTGTCAACAATGTATCGAAGTTTAGATAGATCAAACACCTGATAGGTTGGCTTTGAAGATCTATTTTTATCATCGGCAGAATTGTAACATTATGGATGGCCTTGTGGCATTTGTTGGGAGGATCTTCATTCTACCTTTGCGGCAGAATGATATCTCAAACAAAATACAGCAGTAATACTCAGGCATTAGTAAGTGTAAAGCCAAGGCTCAGGAACCAGTGCTGTGGCCAGGAATCTCAAAGAGGATTATAGATGTCAGAGATGACTGTGAAACCTGTGCCGTTCACAGGCCTGAGCAGACAGAATCTCAGATCCTTACCCCGTCAAGTCCTGAGAACTGATCTATTTATGTCTGCTTGATGATTTTACTGTATTTAAGTCATCATGTTTTTGTGATTGATTTCTAAAAATTATTATGAGCATTTAATGCACATCCCTGGTTGTCCTTCAGAATGTGGGGATGAGCTGTCTGCTTGGACACTTACAGTCCATTTGTTGTAAGTAGGTCCACAATACCATTAGGGAAGGGTTTCCAGGATTTTGCCCCACTGAAAGATAAATGATGATACAGTCAGGATGATGTGTGGTTTGGAGGAGGACTTGCACATGGTGGTGTCCCCATCCGTCTGCTGCCCTTGTGATTCTAGGTGGTAGAGGTCACAGGTTTGGAAGGTGTTGTCAGAGGATCCTTCATGAATTGTTGTGGTGCATTTTTAGGTGGTGCTCACTGCCATCATTATGCATTAGTGGTGAAGAAAGTGAATGCTGCAAGTGATAGATGTGGTGTCATCCAAGTGGGATGCTTTGTCCTGGATGGTGTTAAGTTTCTTGAGTATTGTTGAAGCTGCAGGCTAGTGGAGAAAATTCCATCACTCTCTTGAATTGTGCCTTGTAGATGGCAGACAGATACCACAGCAGCAAAAGAAGACAAAGATCCCAAAATAAAAACAATATTCTGGAAAAATTGAAAACAAGTCTTTAAACAACAGGGAGCTTTAGTGGTTTAATCATTGTGGTGTCCATGGTGCTTTCTTTGCTCTAATTTCCAGGAAAAAGACATACCTAGTAAAATATCATATTGTGGTGCTGTGTGTTGATTTAAATAGTTTTACACAGAACCTCAAGTCTTAATGATGCTTGCTGAGAACCCAAAACCATAGCTTCCTCTTCATCACATTAAACAACTCTATCTGCATTAGGAGCATAGCAAGCTTTCTGCTTTTTCTTCAGAATAACGTATTGGACAACAGTGGTGCTTAACAGCAATAATGGAACATAGCAGCCCTAGTGAAGTATTGTAGTTCTGCTGGTACATACCAACTTTGAAGGAACACAGCAGTTTTACTGGAGCACTCTGGCCACACTAGAGGCCAGCAGATGTACTGAAGCACAGCAGCCTTCATGCAATGCAATAGTCCGAATGGAACAGACACAGCATCACTACTGAGCATTACAGCTCTAGTGGTGTGCAGCAACTGCACAAAACCACAGGTAGCCACTACGGCTCTAAAGTCCTCTGAGAGCAGTGCTACTAGAGAATTGTATCCTTACTGGAACACAGCAGCTCTCCTGGTGAACAGCCTCCCCACAAGAGGTCAACAGGCTAGTTCAAACACAGCAGCCAACTAGAGTGCAGCAAGATTCCTGGAGAACAATAGTTCCATTACGGGAAAGCAATCCTACTGGAGAACAGTGGTGCATATTGGTCCCTTTGTATCCTATTTCAGATTAAGCTGCTTTAATTTTCGCAGCACCCAAATTCCATATTACACTAATTAATATTATCAACATTTTCAAAAATATTCAAGGAAAACATTTCATTTTCTGTTAGTAATGACTCTTTCCAATATCCAAAGCAAATCTTCTTGTCTACTACAAATATTCATTTCAAAAAACTATATTTCACAGAAAAATAACCAGCAAACATATAAAATGCTATTTCTTTGTCCAACACCTTCATTCATATTTTTCTCTCAAATAGTCTTTGATACATGTTGACATTTTGACCCAGGCCTATTAGTTCTAAAGTGATAGCACAGTCTGAAAATGTACAGAATTTACCATTGCACATCTCTGGGATTCTTTCAGGGTGAGCTATATACTGAATCACACTGGAAAGAAAATGTTCCTAATGATGCAAGAGGGCATTTTGAGTGATTCCAGGTTATTTAAGACACACTACTGGATAATGTTTTTGGTATAGCTTAATCTCTTATTAGCTGTTTACCCTTTAGCTCAGAAGATCAACATAGCCTATGTCGTCCAGACAAGAGCATCCAACTTGAAATTGCAAACTGATTGGGTAGAGATGAGCTATGCTGACTTCTTGCCCATTTTGAGTTACACCCAATTCTCTGTAATGGGACTTTCTGGTGTAAGACTGACTGTTTGAAGCAGGCTGCAATTAAATATTGTCTGCCAGAAGAAACTTCTTGCACATTATTTGCAAACATTGATTCACAGTCAGGTATAATTGAAATAGGCATTCAGTGCTTTTTAAGTGATGTCAAATCCATGGAAGGCAACAGAAATAAAAAAGAAATAGAGATGAAGTAACTATGTAGCGTCCATTCGTAGCTGTTATATTCATTTTTCTTCTCTATTGGAACCTGTGAAAGATTCATTAGACCACTGTCACGTATTAAAATTAGATAACTATGTTGTAATGTATCTGGAATGTTTGAATACTACCCCAGTTAATTGTGCCAATTGGAGATTTAAACTGAAAGTGAGGGTCACAGTAAATGAAAACCTGCCAAATCTGTCTTGTGTTCCCCATGGTTGCCATGCTCCTGTACCATCCTGCTCTCCAGTCTGGTCCCTTGTACAGATGCCAGAATTCCACAGTGCTTAATGTATAGTTCAGCAGCTTCTTACCGTCTGCTGGCAAAGCTTATACTCTGGAACTTGCACTATATCATGCCTGGAGTAGCTGACCTGTTTTTACAGTTATGTATCAATTCCTACATTAACTCATCAGTACTAACACTTTGAGTCCTTTGGAAGGTGATTATATTAAGGATGATTCGAGATAATTTCAAGATTTTCTTAGCAGTGCTTCTAAATCAAGAACACATGGCAGGAGCTGTAATACATTGGGAAAAACTGATGTGCAGCCTCAGAATTCCTTTTTATAGCCATGTTTATTCAACATCACTTATCCTGTCATCATACCCTCCCACTCTGAGTCATGCTTTCCTACCCTATCCTTTGCATTGCTCTGTTTTTAAGTTCTGGTCCAGAGTACGAAGAATTTTCATTCCTTAATCACTTCTTAGCGTACTAATACTGGATCTCGGGAAGTAACAAGCTCATAAGAAATCTATAATCTATTCAGATATTCAAATACAATACAAGTACTCCAGCTTCACACAAATATAAAGTCAAAATGCAGAAACATTCAAGGGGCAATCAAGATAAAACTGATAGAGGAGACCACAAGGAAAGTTGGTGGCTCTGCTACCCCAGATTCTCAATTTCATTTTATCCTTCACCTACCATTGCCTCTCCACCTCTTCACAGCCATTTTGGGTAGGGAGCTGGTCAGCATTATATATATGAGACCTTTGAGTTAAAATCACACAGGCAAATTGAGGCAATTTGAGAGAGGTGATGGATGTTAGAAGTGTGGAAAAATGTACAGTTGCTTATGCATTTCTCCTCTCTCATTCCTCCCACCAATTTGGCTGAAACCAACCCCCAGTGAAAAACTTTGCCAGAAATTGGGTGCTTACCACATACAATTAATAATATTGCAGCAGGGTGGTTGGGGACAGTGCAAAGCATAGCATTCTGTCAACAGGCGTGTACATCTGCAGTATTACATAATGTCCAAAAGGGCTGTGTGTAGAAAATTAGGAAAAAAAGTATTCACACAGACTTTGACAAATTATGTGCATATTCAAAATAGGAACTGCTGTGTGCACATTTGAAAATGTGTGTAGAAAGATACCGTTCTTTCACTAGCTTGAAATTACCATATCAACTTATGACTCAAGTTTGTATTTCAAGGAGCCCTAGTAGCATTCTTGTTGCAAATATTCCTGCGCAATGAAAAGATTTTTACTCACCTGTTCATCAATAACAATTCATTAAAAATGATGAATGGTCTTGAGATTCTAAAGTTAATGTAACCATAGACACCTCAATGAGCTTAATGTTATCTGAAAAATTTAGCATAATTCAGCAGCATATAATGCTTGCAGGTAGTGTGCTAATGAAGAAACTATGCCTCACTAATAACTGGATATCTAACAAGTAGTCTTGACAATGTAGATGTAGTGAAATGGTGACAGGATAAATCTGGATGACATTACTAAGGACAAAGGATGGTCGTGCCAAAAAGGAGATCCTAGGAGGCCTCTTGAAGTAACAGAGTCAGAATGGGAAGAATTGCTGCTGTTGGCAAGCTGTGCTACAAATGTGGGTGGAACCAGATAAGGACATTCCCATAGAGATGGAGGGTGGGGGGAAGGTTTTTATACATGGTGTTGTTACTTTATTGAAGGTTGCAGAAAGGTCTAGGAGGACGGATGCAACACCAGAGTTTCACTCACAGACAGTATAATTTTTGACTTTTAAGAGAGCATCGACAAAAATGTAGGTTGGAAGAAGACACAGGGAGGGTAGAAAATGATGTCGATAAGCTAACTGACTGAGCAATGATGTGGCAAGTAGAATAAAATATGGGAAAACATGAAACTTTCCATTTTGGCAAAAGAATATAAAACTAAACATATTATCTAAATTGTGAGAGATTTCATAAACTTGAGAAGCAGAGTGATCGGGTGTTCTTGTGCATAATATGCAAATCATATTCAGATACAGCAAATAATCAGGAAAGCTAATCAAATGCTGTATTTTATTGTGAGGGAAACTGAATACAGAAGTAGGGATGTTATGCGTCAATTATATAGGGCACTGGTCAGACGTCACCTGGAATACTTTGCAAAGTAATAGTCACAGCAAGTAGGATGTAAATGCACTGAGACAGTTTAACAAAGGCTTACCAGACGAATACCTGGAGCGGATTCTGGATTAGTGGTGCTGGAAGAGCACAGCAATTCAGGCAGCATCCGAGGAGCAGTAAAATCGTCGTTCTGGGCAAAAGCCCTTCCCGAATACCTGGAGTGGGCTGGTTGTCTTATAAGGAAAGGTTGGAGTGCTAGCTGGGGGTTTGGAAGAATAAGAGATGACTTCATTGAAATATAAAGTCCTGGGGCGGGTGGTGGGGCCTCTTGCCAGAATAGATGTGAAGAGAACGTTTCATAAAAACACCCAAACTAGGAGTAACTCCTCAAGCTTTCTGTACCATGATTGATCTCATCTTGGCCTCAACTCCACTTTCCTGCCCTGCTCTCCATAACTCTTCAACTCATTACCATTTAAAGATTGAACCCCCTCTTAAATTTACTCAATGTCCCAGCATCCGCCATACTCTAGGATAGTGGATTCCACAGATTCGCAAGAAGGAATTCCTCTTCAATTCTACTTTAAATCTGCTACCCCTTATCCTAAAAGTTTTACTGCTTGTTTCTTTATGTTTCCTTTTATGGGAAGATCTAGAATTGGGGGGTCACTGTTTAAAGAATCAGATTTGCTCATTAAAATAGAGATTAGGTGAACTTATTTCTCCCAGAGGGTCATAAGGCTTTAGAAGTCTCTTCCTGAAAGTAGACTGCCCATGGACTTATATAGGAGAAATTTCCTCACTCAGAGAGTAATAAACCTGTAGAATTTTTTGCCACAGAAAACAGTTGAGGTGAAAACAATGGAACTTCCATCCTGAAAAGGTGTGAAACCTAGAGTCTTTGAACATTATTAACATAGAGGTAGATGTTTGTTTAGCAGAGGGGTGAAAGGTTACTGGGGTAAGAAGGAATGTAGATTTGAGGTTATAGTCAGATCAGCCATGATGTTATTGAATGGCAGAGCAGGATTGAGGAGACGGTTGGTTTAATCTGTTCCTGATTCATATTTTGTATAATTATATTTTAGGGCTGAAACTTAATTGGAGATTTTCAAATATTAACTCAAGGGAAATATAGATCTGTGAGGTGACAACAGGCTTAAGAATGTTTGCTCCATATTGTTGAACATAGAACATAGAACATTACAGCATAATACAGGTCTTTCAGCCCTCAATGTTGCACCGACCTGTGGAACCAATCTGAAGCCTATCTATCCTATACTATTCCATTCTCATCCATATGCCTATCCAATGACCTTTTAAATGCCCTTAAAGTTGGCGAGTCTACTACTGTTGCAGGCAGTGTGTTCCACGCCCCTGCTACTCTCTGAATAAAGAAACTATCTTTGACATCTGTCCTATATCTATCAGCCCTCAATTTAAAGCTATGTCCTCTTGTGTGAGCCATCGTCATCATCAGAGAAAGGTTCTCACTGTCTAATCCATCGAACCTTCCGATTATCCTGTACATCTCAATTACGTCACCTCTCAACCTTCTTCTCTCTAAAGAAAACAGCCTCAAGTTCCTCAGCCTTTCCTCGGAAGACCTTCCCTCCATACTAGGCAACATCTTAGGAAATCTCCTCTGAACCCTTTCCAAAGCTTCCACATCCTTCCTATAATACGGTGTCTAAAACTGTATGCAATACTCCAAATGTGGCCGTACCAGAGGTTTGTACAGCTGTAGTATATTGAGCAGAGAGGGCATTGGTAAGATTGTGTTACATAAGGTCGTGGTCATGAAGGAGTTCATATTCATTTTACATGACTACAAACCATTCTGTTAATGTCACACACAGTCTGTGAGTCAAGATAATACTCTAGTAATCAAAGGGAGTTGATTAGCTCCCAATGGTGCTAGTAAGGATGATGACACAATGTTATTTTTTAATATTTACTCATGGGACATGGACATCACTGGCTGGCCAACATTTTATTGTCCATCCCTACTTGCACTTGGAAAGTATTTCCAAGGGGGGGATGATGAGTGACTTGGAGGGGAATTTCAGGAGGTGGTGTTCTGATGTATCTGCTACCCTTGTTTTCTATATGAAAGCAGTTGTGCTGTCTGAGGATCTCTGGTGAATTTCTGCAGTGCATCTTGCAGATAGTCCATACTGCTGCTTATGAATATCGGTGGTGAAGGGAATGGATGCTTGTGGGTGTATTGCCAATCAAGCGAACTGCTTCTTTTTGAATGGTTCCAAGCTTATTGTATGTTGTTGAGGCTGCACTCATTCAGACAAGTGGGGAGTATTCCATGACACTCCTGACCTGTGCCTAGTAGATGGTGGACAGGCTTTGGGGAGTCAGGAGGTGAGTTACTTGCTGCAGTATTCCTAACCTTGAAATCGTTTTGGTAGCGACTGTGTTTATGTGGTGAGTCCAATTGTATTTTGCTGAAAATGTGTTGCTGGAAAAGCACAGCAGGTCAGGCAGCATCCAAGGAGCAGGAGAATCAACGTTTCGGGCATGAGCCCTTCTTCAGGATTCCTGAAGAAGCGCTCATGCCTGAAACATCGATTCTCCTGCTCCTTGGATGCTGCCTGACCTGCTGCGCTTTTCCAGCAACACATTTTCAGCTCTGATCTCCAGCATTTGCAGTCCTCACTTTCTCCCAATTGTATTTTGGTCAAAGCTATCTGAGTTAGCACAAAAATGTGCATCTGGGAAAGAAATTCAGTAGATCAAGTGACCTCTAGATAAGATAATGGATCAATATCAAGGTCCTCAAAGAATGATGACACCTGCAAAGGATATTTGAGAGATAAAAGACCTTCCAGTTGAGAAATGTCCAAAGATCAAAACCAAAGTCCATTTTGATGCGAGCAGCAGCAGAGGTAAGACAAACCCAGAAGACTGCAGCTAAGGTAAGGCAGCATTTTAAAATTACTTACCGGTAGCGGACAGCGGTGTTTTTCCTTTCACAGAAGGAGAGGGAGCAGCGGAGGAAGTGACGAGGACCAGAGGGGCAGCCGGGAAGGAAAGCAGTGACCATATATATCAGCAAGGTGGCTAATTGAATATAAGTTTGTTATTAATTTTATAGCAACTTGAACTAAGCTTTCTACTTTAGTACTGAGTGGGTGTTCAGATAAGTCGGGTATGGATGCTAGGGCAGTTGCTTGCTCCTCCTGCAGAATGTGGCAGGTGGGAGACATAGCACACGTCTCCGCTGGCTACGTTTGCGGGAAGTGCACCCAACTCCAGCTCCTTGAAAACCGTGTTAGGGAATTGGAGCTGGAGCTGGATGAACTATGGATCATTCGGGAGGCTGAGGGGGTAATTGAGAGGAGTTACCAGGAGTTGGTCACTCCTAAGGCTCAGGACAAGGATAAATGGGTTACAGTTAGGGGGAGGAAAGGGGACAGACAGACAGTGCAGAGATCCCCTGTGGACATTCCCGTCAGCAATAAGTATACCGTTTTGGATACTGCTGGGGGGATGACTTACCAGAGGAAAGCCATAGCAGTCAGTTCTCTGACACTGAGCCTGACACTGTGGCAAAGGAGGGTAGGGGGCAGAATAGAAAAGTACTCGTGGTAGGGGACTCGATAGTTAGGGGAATCGGCAGGAGATTTTGTGGTCAGGATCGGGATTCCCTGAAGGCATGTTGCCTCCCTGGTGCCAGGGTCCGGGACGTCTCCGATCGGGTGTATAAGGTTCTAAAAGGGGAGGGCGAACAGCCAGAAATCGTGTTACATATTGGCACTAATGATTTAGCCAGGAAAAGGATCGAGGATATAAAAAGTGATTTCAGGGAGTTAGGATGGAAGTTGCAAAGCAGGACGAACAGAGTAGTGTTCTCTAGTTTACTACTCGTGCCACGAGATAGTGAGGTGAGGAACAGGGAGGGGGCGCAGCTTAACACGTGGCTGCGCAGCTGGTGTAGGAGGGAGGGCTTCAGTAATGTAGATAATTGGGATGCCTTCTGGGGAAGGTGGGACCTGTACAAGAAGGACGGGTTGCATCTGAACTGGAAGGGGACCAATGTCCTGGGTGGAAGGTTTGCTTGAGTAGTTCGAGAGGGTTTAAACTAGCATGGCAGGGGGGTGGGAACCTGAGCTGTACACCGGAGGTGAGAGTTGATGCAAATGAGGCAATAGCAAGAGGTAGACCAGCTAAGTGGGAAGGATTTTCCTGGGAGGGAACCAAGGGATCAGTTAAAGTGTGTTTGCTTTAACGCAAGGAGTATCGGGAATAAAAGTGATGAACTTAGAGCATGGATCAGTACCTGGTGCTATGATGTTGTGGCCATAATAGAGACATGGGTTTCTCAGGGGCAGGAATGGTTGCTGGATGTTCCAGGGTTTAGAGCATTTAAAAAGAATAGGGAGGGGGGAAAAAGAGGAGGGGGTGTACCACTACTAATCAGAGAGGGTATCACAGCTACAGAAGCTTCCATTGTCGAGGAAGATCTGCCTACCGAGTCAGTATGGGTGGAAATTAGGAACAGCAAGGGAGAAGTCACCTCGTTAGGGGTTTACTACAGGCCCCCCAATAGCAGCAGGGAGATGGAAGAAAGCATAGGTTGGCAGATTTTGAAAAAGTGTGGACGCAGTAGGGTTGATGTAATGGGTGACTTTAACTTTCCCACTATTGATTGGAACCTCCTTCGAGCAGAAGATTTGAATGGAGCTGTTTTTGTAAGGTGTGTTCAGGAGGGTTTCCTAACTCAGTACGTTGACAGGCCGACGAAGGGAGAGGCCATTCTAGACTTGGTGCTCGGCAATGAGCCGGGGCAGGTATCAGATCTTGTGGTGGGAGAGCATTTTGGTGATAGTGACCACAACTGCCTCACATTCTCTATAGCTATGGAGAAGGAGAGGATTAGGCAAAATGGGAGGCTATTTAATTGGGGAAGAGGAAACTATGATGCGATTAGACATGAGTTAGGAAGCATAGACTGGGAGCAGTTGTTTCATGGTAAAGGCACTATAAACATGTGAAGACTGTTTAAGGAACAATTGTTGCGAGTGATGAATAAATATGTGCCTCTGAGACAGGCAAGAAGGGGTAAGATAAAGGAGCCTTGTTTGAGCTTCTTGTCAAAAGGAAGAAGTTAGCTTACATAAGGTGGAGGAAGCTAGGGTCAAGCTCAGTTCTGGAGGATTACAGGCAGGCGAGGAAGGAGCTCAAAAATGGTCTGAGGAGAGCCAGGAGGGGGGCACGGATTAGGGAGAACACAAAGGCATTTTACACTTA
>NC_057712.1:70923471-70957220 GCF_004010195.1 Chiloscyllium plagiosum
TAAAGTCGATAGCCAGAGACTATTTCCCAGGGCAGAAATGACTAACACGAGGGGTCATAGTTTTAAGCTGGTTGGAGGAAAGTATAGAGGGGATGTCAGAGGCGGGTTCTTTACACAGAGAGTTGTCAGAGCATGGAATGCATTGCCAGCAGCAGTTGTGGAAGCAAGGTTATTGGGGGCATTTAAGAGATTGCTGGACATACATATGGTCACAGAAATATGAGGGTGCATACATGAGGATCAATGGTCGGACAACATCGTGGGCTGAAGTGCCTGTTCTGTGCTGTACTGTTCTATGTTCTATGTTCTATGTTCTAAAGACACCAGTGCTCAAACATAAGACTCATGATTTTTCCAAACCAAAGAGAGTATATTCTGGGAAAAGTGTGCAACGTCCAGATTGTCTACTTCTGTGAAATCGGATTCTTGGAGGAGAAGGAATAGTCATAGAATTAATATTTTTATGCTCTTGATTATGTAATGGCTTGACTGTGGTAAAAATGCTTAGAAAGAAATGTTCTATAAGATTATGGTTCTGAAATGGTCAAGACTGATACAGTGGCTCTGTCTATGCTACTGATATCACTCATAGCATGTGAGTGAAGACAAAGAGTTCTACTGTCAAAGGGAACAGATGTATCTGCCCAGCTCCCAGTCCTAGTAATTATGCCTCATTAAATGTAGTTTTGCCTATTGCTATCATGAAATAAATCCTTTTACTATCAAGCACAAGTGTCATTTCTGTGATACTCTACACTGATGTATCATCCACCACTAATCACTGGATGGCCCCAAAACAAACAAAGACAAAGGAAAATTAGTGTCAGTGAACCATGTCAAGCCTTGCCCAGGACCACTTACCAGTTAAAATGGCAAAGACTACAAGGTACCAAGAGTGGACAGTCCTGAAAATCAAAAGTATGTTTAAGCAAAGGTAAAGTTGCCAATTTTGGTTTGAACTTACATAACATAAGAGCATTACTTAGGCATTTTACTAAACGACACATGCTTTTTGTTCACAAGTAGTTTGTTGCATTAGCGCAAAATAATGAGCTTGTTGTAGAACATCAAGAAATATCCCAAACCACTGGGACAAATTTATGACCTATCTTTGTCAGTATTTTATGTGAATATGGCTGTAATGACTTTGCAGTTTAAACTACTTCCATGATTGCTTGAGAATAAAACAGCAATTGCCCAGTGTGCAAGTTTTAGTTAAAATGCTGGATATTTTCACAGGTAGTACTGTGATTAATGAAATAAAAGGGGCTTTGTTTAAAATGTCTGTCTTTGATACAGCATTGGAATACTTTCATTACTTTCCATTGATTGGTCTGTTGAGAACAAATCATAATTAAAACTCAGACATTTTCTCAGACACATTTTTTCCAATTGCTGGAATTTCACTTCCTCATGTGTTTAATTTTAAGGTCAGTACTTGTTGGTTCCAAGAATAAATCTCAAAATCTCATAACAATCTGATGGATAGCAGCATTGTTATAATTGAGCAACTGGAAATTTCATGTCCCTCTAAGGATTTCAAACCATTAAAGGAAGGACATCAGTCTGTCCCTTTGAAGCCTGCTATGGATGGTTGGCTCCAAGAGCAAACCTCCTAGTTCAAAGCTGGAAAATGGGGCAGGCATTCATATATTGATAATGACACAGGACAGGTCATCCAATAGATCTGGGCTAATGCTTTGAGGCCATGGTTTCAAGTCCCACCACAGCATCTAGTGGAATTTTAAGTTCAATAAATACATCTTGAAGCAAAATGTGGTCTAAAAGTGAACATGAAAGTGTTGTTGATTATTTAAAAAGATAGTCTGGTTCACTAATACCCTTCACAAAAAGAAATCTGCAGTCCTTACCTAGTCTGGTGTACATGTGACTCCAGACCCACAGCAAATGTGATTGATTATAAAATACTATCTGAAATCGCTGAGAAACTGCAACAAAATATAATGAAAATAAATATAGAGATGATAGGTGGTAATATCGCTTGGTACATCCTGTCCCATTAAATGGACAAACTCTCAAAATGTGAAGGGGAACACACTTGAAAAAAGCATTGAGTGTTGTAAGGATACAGAATGCCCTAAAGGTGGGGCAGTTCAATGTCCACCAACAAAAGTGGCTCATTAGCACCACTACTGGTTGAACTGGCCAAGTCCTGATGCACATAGCTGCTGGACCGTATCAGCAGCCAATGGTGTTGGAACCAAGAAGACTGAAACCTCAAAATAATACAAAGAACTGTGGCGGCTGGAGATCTTAAACAAAGGCAGCAATTGCTGGAGAAACTTAGCAGCTCTGCTAGCATCTGTGGGAAGAAAGCAGAGTTAGCATTTTGAGTCTGGTGACACTTCGTCAGAACATGCCGATGAAACTTCTCATGAAGAATCTGGATGAAGAATCACTGGATTTGAAAAATTAATTCTGATTTCTTACCACAGATGCTACTGAATCCGCTGAGTTTCTCCAGCATTTTTTGTTTTTGTTTGAAGACTAAAATCTTACATGGTATCATGCTCACTAATTCACCTGTCAGAGATGCATTTGTCCATGGCAATATTGGTAAAAGTGATAGTGTACAGTTGTTGTGAAGTTCTGTCCTCACACTGAGGACATCTCCAACATATTGTGTAATATTACCACCATGCTAATTGGCAACAATTTTGAACAGATCCAGGAACTCAAAACTGAGCACACGTGGAAGGCTGTGGGCCATTGACAGCTGCAGAATTCTATTTAATTACAGTTCGTAATCTCCTGGCCTAGCAAATCCCCAACACTACCATTAACAACAAGACGGGGGATCAACTCTGATTCAATAAAGCGTTCGGGGGAGGGGGGGGCATCACCAGACACACACAAAAATGAGGTGTCAATATGGTGAAGCTATACCATAGGACCACATGTACAGCAAACAACAAAGCCAACATACAATAGACAGAATTAAGTGAACCCACAAGCTACAGATCAGATCAAAGCTGTTCACCAAATGCAAATGTTGGTGGACAATTAAACAACAAGAGGAGGAGGGTTGACTAATATCTCCATTCTCAATGTTGGGAATATACCAGCACATCACTTCAAAAGTCAAGACTGAAGCATTTGCAAAACTTTACAGCTAGAATTGCCCATGGTTTATCTCAGAATCCTTATGAGGTCCCCAGCATCAATGTAGACTGTCTTCGGTTAATTTGATTAACTCCACATGATATTTAGAAATGTCTGAATACACTACATTTAGCAAAGGCAATGGGCCCTAACAACATTTGGTAAATGGAATTGAAGATTTGTTATTCTGAATTAGATGTAACCACTAGCCAAGTTCTTCTAGTTGTGATACAACACTGTCCACGTAAAGCAGGACAAATGCAACATTCCCTGCCAGTCTGCTCTTCATCATCACTTAATCAGAAATGTGATGGAAGAAATCATTGACAGTGCGCTTTGTACTTACTCAGCATTAAGCTGCTTACTGCTGCTCATTTTTGGTCCTACCACAGCCACTCAAATCATGACCTCATCACACCTTGGTCCAAACTTGGACAACGCAACAGAACTCCAGACGGAAGGTGAGAGTCAAGGCAGCATTTTGACTGAATGTGGTAACAAGGAGTCTTAGGAAAATTGAGTCAATGGGAATCAGGGAGAAAATTCTCTCCTAGATAATATCATAGCTAGCAAAAAAGAAGATGGCTGTGGTGTTGAAAGTAAATCATTTTTGCTCCAGGACATTACTATCACTGAATACCCCCATCTTGGGGGCTTACCATTGACCAGAAACTGGTTTGAATCAGCCATATAAAAAACTGTGGTTATGAGAAGTGGTCAGATGCTAGGAATTCTACAGTGAATAATGTGCTTTCTGTCTCCCCACACTTTGTCCATCATCTACAGATCAAGGGTTAATGGAATACACTGCACTTGCCTGGATAAGTGCAGCTTTAACAACACTGTCCAACACCTTCAACATTCCTTCTCGACACCACTGATGCACAGCTGTAGAAGAGTCTACTATCTGCAAGGCTACACCAACAGCTTCCTCCACCTCCATGACATTGACCACCTAAAAGGAAAGGATGAGCAGATACATAGGAGTACCTCCAGCAGGAAATTCCCCTTCACCATTCTGACTTGGAATTATACTACTGTTCCTTTATTGTCATTGAGTCAAAATCCTGGCGCTCTCTTCTGAACAGCACTGTGAGTGTTCCTAAACCTTGTGGACAGCAGTGATTCATTAAGGCAGCTCACTACCATCTTTTCCAAGATAATTAGGGATGGGTGATAAGTGCTGATCTATCCAGCTACCCTGATTTTGCATAAATGAATAAACAAATCCTGATCGTTCTGCGTCATCGCTATCACCAAAGAAATTGTCCAGAAAACTTAAAGAGGCAGAAATATTTCAAAGGTAAAGTGACTGTGGATGCGCAGGGTAAGGCATGAGGGAAAAGGTGGCATATACTTAAAATAGTGGTAGTCTTCATGAAAGCTGCCAAAGGTTTTGTTGCCATATACTGCTATGCATGTATTGCTATTCATGGCCACAAATCATCCCAACCTTAATAGCTGGTGACTGCTTAGATTCACCCCTAACCTGCCTTTCAGTTCCATCAAGATGTGTTCCAATTGGCAGATCCAAAATAGGTTGAAATATATATTTCTTATTTGACCATAAATCATAAAGAATTACGCCATTGAACATGCACTAATAATGTAAAGCTCAAACAGAAATCCTATCAGAAAATCCCACCCTAACAAACATTAAAGATTGCTACTATTTTAAATTCCAAGTGAACAATTTTGGTGGATTATTTTGGATGCTGAAATCCTGTCTGAGCCTCCTGAGATATAGAGCTGTTTCGATAGAAATTGGCTTACTGTAGTCATGAGATCTTTACTATGAGGCACTCACTGGAAGTAGCTGTCTTCCATCCAGTTCTAAAAAAAAGTGCCAGCTACATTGTATTCTTGGAACACAATATGGCACCAGAGGTAGAGCTGAAGATCTGATATATAAACACCACTTAAAAAGGACAAACACAGAAATGTTTGGAGCTGTGAAAACCTACAGGAAACCATTGAGAAGGCAAAGGAAGCAAAGAAGATGGTTGCTGCTGAATCATTGGGTAAGTCACACAAACGTTCCTCTTTCAGCTTTAGTCCAAATGAATGGTGATATGAAACAGAACATGGCAGTTTTTTTTTAACTGCTCGCAATTGCAAGAATGAAGAGAATTGTGGCAGATTTAATCAAAAATCCAGAGCAACTATGAGAAGCTACACTTTTATTACTGTTGGTGAGAAAATCATAGCTACCCTACATTGTGGAAGCAGGCTATTCCGCTATCAAGTCCACACCAATCCTCTGAACAACATCGCACCTAGACACAGCACTACCTTATCCTTGTAACCCTGCATTTCCCATGGCTAACCCATCTAGCCTACATATCATTGGACACAATGGGCAATTTAGCATGGCCAATCCACCTAACCTGCACACTTTGGACAGTGGGAGGAAACACGTGCAGACACAGGGAGAATGTGCAAACTCCGCATAGACAGTCACCCAAGCTTTTCTTTCTCCTGAACAACCACCTATTGGCTTCAGCCTGGTGAGTAAGTTTCAGTTGCATTTAAAATGCAAGTGAGATCTTATTGAAATCAAAGACCCAATCATCTAGGCTTGAAAACACTGCTTCAAGATGGTTCACCGCTTATCCAGTACAAAATCAAAAAGCATTAACACTCAAGATTGACAATGGCAGAGCAGGAAATGAAATTTCCTTATTTCAATTTTGTGCCTGTTTTATTTCTATCGAGCCCAGATGTTAAAATTCTATCAAACAATCAATTCATCTTAAAATGTCACTGTAAATTACGGTGCCTAAATGTCTCTTTGTTTAATATCTGAATTTAAGCACTCCTACTTCAGGTTCAGTTGTGGATAACAGATGGACACAAGCCACAAAAGACATTTCTTTATTTTAATGTCTAGTTACCTAGCAATGAAAGGTAACACTGGAGCATAATCCTCACAACTTCACTGAAAAGAGGATATAAGTGTCAAACAAGCAGAATAATAATCCATATCACCGTAGGAACACAAACACAACAGGCAGAACAATAGACTTCACTTGTTATAAAGCAGGAATGGCTTCGCTCCCAGATTGCTAGCCACAAAATCATTGACAAGAAGAAAAGCAATTTGTGGCCAAATGAACCACAGGATGTTGAAACAAAGATTTCTGACAGCACACAAAATGCAGAGCTGTTCTTTTTGAAAGCAAAACAACAGTGGGAAAGTTAACCTTAAGATAAATATTAAAGCATTTGATCCCCTGTTTTGATATATTACAGGCTCTTGTCAAGATTTGTTAGAAGTGAAGAGCTGCTTTAACTCAGATATTCTATGCAAGTATTTGACATGCCACTTGCACTTATATCAATGATGGGTACTGTAGAACATTATTACATTGGTCAAAGTTCTCCTAATCAGAAAACAGAGGGAAGAATGCAATAAACAGCATATATTTACCATGACTTTTTTTTTGCTTCTCTTACTTCGAAGACAGCATTTTTTTGTTTCGATTTAGACTGGTTTTGGTGGTACATCACCATTAAATTACTGAGAAAACTCCAGAGCTAAATATGAAATATAAAATATGAATAGCTTGGTGAAGATATTTTTCTGTTCGTATGCCTGACTTCAGTGAGGTTTCAAGCTGGGTTTCAAGAGTATACTTATGGCTGGAATTTTGGGAAATTTATTAACTTATTTCTCAGACTTGTAAGTTTTTGAGCAAGTCAGTACAGTTCATAAAATCTTAAAATGTCTGCCTGCTGGGAAGGAGCATTCTGATTGTGTATTTATGTCGATACATAGAGAGCTTGATCCAAGAAAATTTAATGCCATTTGCAGTCAGTGGACATTGCAACTAAGGTCATGCTGGCTGTACAGGACATTCTGAAGCTAATACTGTCATGCAGATTGACTTTAGTCGAAAACAATATTTCAATCTAACAATTAGCAAGTTATTTTTATTTGGTATGAGCATAATGTTTCCTTTTAGAATGCAGAATATTATTATAGTCTGTGGTGTTTGATAGTTTCCTTCTATTTAAGAATATAGAAATTAGTAATTGACACTTGGAACATGTTTAATTCAGCCAGGGAAAGAAAAAGGAGTTGATCACATTTTGGTGATAGAAGTGCAAGATCCATGTTCTATGCTCTGAATCAGAGGAATTTGCATTCAAAACATGATACCGGACTGTGAAAGTGAAGAAACCTCACTCTTGAGTCAGAAGTTCATGGCTCTTCCAGATGTACACAAAATCATGGTTAGTATTTCAATGCAGTATTGAGGGAGTGCTGCACCAATGGCTCTGTTATTTTTCTGATGAAACAATGAACCAAAGCTTGTGCACTGTCTCAAGTGGATTTAAAGATCTCATAGTACTATTTCACATGTGTCATTGCCAATATTTATCCCTTAACCAGTTCACTGAAAAGCAGCATAGCTGTTCAATACTACCTTCATCCTGGGTAAAAGCTGGATGCTGTATTTCCTGAATTTAAGCAGCGATTAGCTATGCATAGGGTTGTCCAGAAGTCAGGAACAACTTACTAATAAATGCAAGACTTCAGAAATAATGATGAGAGGTTAGTTATGTGTGTCAAATGGATCTTTCATTTGAATCAGAGTCCCTACAATGCAGAAACATGTTATTAAACCCATTGAGTCTGCACCAACCCTCTGAAGAGCATCTCACCAGACTGACTGTCTCCCACTTTATCCCCATAATCCCACATTTCCCATGGCTAATCCATCGCTAGACACATCCCTGGACACTATGAGCCAATTTAGCACACCCAATCCACCTAACCCACACATCTTTGGACTGTGGGAGGAAACTGAAGTACCCAAAAGAAATGCATGCAGATACAGGGAGAAAGTAAAACTCATTTGAACTATTTATTTCAGATTTACCGCCTCTTAAATATCTTTTTGCTGTAAAGCTGGAAATTTGGTGAAGCAAAGAGGTGACTTTTTAAAAATCTCCAAGTGGTTTTGTATTAAGTATTTAATCAATTCATAATTTAAAATAGGTCAAGTGATTAATTATTAGCTATTAGCTAAATTGATTCATTATAAAGTTTAACTGATTAAATTAATTAATTTGTATAGCAGCATGTGGACACTTGTGTTAGCATCTCAAGGAGCTTTGACTCCTTTTCGAGTTGGAATGTAGGGTGCAGGTTTTGTGGAATATCAACAGGATCAGGAGATTTCCCTAGATCCTTCAAATAGGAGGTGGTCCCAATCCTGAGGTTAGGTTGTGATGTAGGTCTGGTTGGTGATCATGGTGGAGATTATCTGACTGTGAGTCAGACAGATACAAGGATTAAGTACAGTGTGGAGGACCCAAAACCTTTGCCCTTATTTCATGTACAGGCATTGGCCTTTACTGCCTACAGTTGAAGAAAAAGTTTGTGGGATGAATGAGGAGGTTGTTCACAGAACTACAATGGCAGAGAACAGTCAGGTGGAAAAAGATTCATTTTGGATTCTTAAGGAATTAATATATATGGGAATTGGATTGACAACTGGAATTGAGGTCAAGGGTCACCCATGATCTTTTAAATAGAGGGGCAGGCTTCACAAGACTAATGGCTTCCTTCAGTTCCTCTTATGAAATCAGTCTTATGTAGGAAACTGTGTGCATGTTTTAGTCATTATATAGGCTTAATCTTTAATACATGAAATAGCTCCATAACTGGAAAAAGAATCAATGTTTACACTATGAATTCTACCTTCCAACAATTACCTTACTAATTGGTAGTTGCTATGGGTCTCTCAGACTTTCCTACTGCTAGTTTCATTCCTAATAAATTTTTTACCCTCTCTTTCCATTATTGTTAACGTTGCAAAGTAGAAGCACAATGGAAAGTGATGAACACCATATTGAGAACGTGTTTATGTTATTAAGAAAGGGACTATATAGTTAATTGGTTCAAACAACGAAAACACCACTTATCATCTCTGGACAACTGAGTTTAAATGCAATGTGTGGAGGAATAATGAAAATGACTTTAGCTGATGGCTCTTGAAGAATACAAGTAAACGCAGTGTGGTGGTCATCATCATCACTAATAAGTACAAATCTCCAGTGTATTGTCAGACGTAATGGTGTTCCTCAATTCTGTTTTCAACCTCAAAGTGCTCACCTTACACTTTCTTTTAGTCAGTGAACTCTAAAGATAAAAACTTACTTCAATATTTGGCATTACTGCACAGAATAATTCAAATGTTGATAAAGTCATGACACATAAGCTTGTAAAGAACATCCATGTGCAGAAAATGATGTAGAAACAATAATAAAGTAAAACTTTGTCACAAGTTGTTTATCATGTGTCAACTTTCAACAATAATAATGATGCTGAGTTGTCGAGACAGCCTTCAGATTTGTTGACTGGGCATTGATGAAAGTTGCAGCATGGAATTTAAGTTTCATGGGAGTCAGCACCCAAGATTTAACAGTGATTATTAAACACATTTTACATTGTCATTGACCAAAATTAAATTGCGCTTACATTACATGACACATTGCATTACATTTATATTGAATTTCTATAATATTAGATTATATTTATAACAAATAGCTTATCAGAGAGGTATAATATGCAAGGCCATCTGTTTTCTCCACATGTCAGAAGTGCCCACCAGTAAGGTACAGTTAATAGCAGGGCCAAGTGACTTCTACCTTATGAGGTGAATTGGGTAAACTGGGGCAGTTAACAAAGTCTTTAGAAAGTTGCACCCTGCAATTGTGGGATTAAATGAATAGTATGTAACACAACAAAGAGACGAGATATCTAAAGTACCGAACCAAGTCATGAGGAAGATAGGTGGCAATGAATGATGAAAAGCTTGGAAACTGAGTTAAGTCAGAAAATTACATTTATAGTTTCTATGTCATGCATGTGATTGGTACCAAATTAGTATTCTGTCCATGACGCATGTGAAATACTAGCTTGGGGAGGGCATTGGTCTGGGTCTTACACATGGAAGTATGCATGGTTGACAAAATGTGATATGTTGGGGCGTGTAACACTGAGAGGAGGTACCATTTTTAACTTTGTGGCTTCAACTAATATCCTCTCTTAAATGTGCACATTGAGCATCTGCTCATTAGTAGGAAAGAAAGCCAACAAATGCTATTTAAAGGGATTCTTAACGAATCGCACACTCCATTACTGATTAATTTTGACTGGGTCTGTTTGAGTTTCTAGAAATGTTTGCCATCTGTTGCAAACAGAGCTGCAGCCAGAGAGTGGCGCAATGACAGTACTGTCAGTGATTGTGGTCCTGAATTTCTTCACATCGGGATCCTTGAAGCCTTCAACATCTCCAAGATCTCTGTCCATTTCTGCATTAGACTTAAAACCAGCTCCTTCTATGTCAAGATGGTGGGGTTTGGTGAGGGGAAGTGGCTCGGTGGAAGTTGGTTATTTTCTCTTTGATCAGAGGAAATGACAAAGTTTGCATGTGGTTTGGCCAGGATCGTGGGTGTCTGGTGCAGGGTACCATCAACTAAACACATGTGGTTTTGCAGGATGGAATGTTCTAGGCTAATTGGTGACAGACAGGGAGCCAGGAAGACTTGAAAAATGATGTGGAGACCAAATGGATTTACAGAGAAACTCTTTCAGCTGGTGGCGAGTAGGGGTGAAGTTCAAAACCGGGTCAGGAACTTTGGGTCAGGAAATCAGGACACTTTCAAGGGAAATTCGGGGGCCAATAAAACCAAAGGACTTCAGAGTTTCTTGGGAGGACAGAGTAAAATTCTTCTGTGAAAGGTTTTAGAGGAGGAAGCAGGATTAGGAAATTGATTAGGATTGAGAATCACCAGGTTTCTGCTCCCGAAAGGGAAATTTTGAATTTCTTTTGATGACAAGAGCTTGTGAAAGAAAATTGCATTTTTTAAACATGATGAAATAAACAGGGTCAAAAGGTTTATGCTACCTTCTGACCTCCGATGCCCTGTACCCTTTAGCCTAGGTGAACTGGAAACCCTTGAGATATTGGCAGTCCGTTTATAAAGTTGTACACCAAGCAGTTGTAGTTATTTAGTGACTGGAAAGTATACCCGTATTCCATGTTATCGGATGGGTGGAGATTGTGGAATTCTGATGAACCAAAGGTCCTACATTTTCCCTGTGCCGAATTAACTTTAGTTAAGTTCAATAACATTGAGTCAGGATCGTGAAGTTTGTTCACACTTGTCACTCCTGTTAGATGACAACTCCAAGAAGTACATGTGAATAGATGTTTAATGAGTATCATAAAGTTTGGCTGTGAAACCATTTTGGATGCATAGCCTGCTGGCCTAAACCAGGCAAGAATAATGTGCATTAAGTTGAGAAACAAGACAGAGCCTAGGCTCAATGGAACCTCATATGATCAACAAGTTAATGCTGAAGTGTAGAGGGGAAAAATCAAGGGAAGGATAAAGAAATGTACATTATTACTTACTGCAAACTGTTTGCAGAATTGAAAATGTACTCAAATAGCTTTTGAAAAAGATGTGACAAAAGAAAACACAGCTGTAGTATTTTGTTTTAAAATCCATAATTATATATTTTAGCTAGTGATTGTTATTCAGAAAATAAAGTGCTGTACTTTAATAGTACCTGTGTTAGGGATATGGACCAATAATAATGTTAGAAATATAGATGAACCCAGATAAATACACAGCTGCTGATGTCAAGAACTGCCATGATTTCTATACACTGCATGTGTTAATAGCCAAATATCAAATCTTTGTATCAAAGCCAATGTAATACTTTGTTCTGAAATCTAAATAAAAGAACAGAAACAAAGTAAGTACAGTTTTAAGTGTGCTGCTGTTCTAAGGAGATTTGACTATCATGACAAACATTTAAAATGAGACATCATTTATGCTCAATTCAAAATATTGCCAATTTACATTTTATCCAAGCTTCAACTCACAATAAGACAACTTAAATACATAGATTCTATACTTGTGCCTTCTCCCGCCTCACCCTGCAACTTCCCATGCTCTGGAGTCGTACAGAGACTTCTCTGTACTTGACCTTCGAGACTGTTCCAAGAAACCGAATACAAGTTGAAGAATAAGCGGTGCCAAAATCTCTAGTGCAGGGAGGGTCTAAACCATGAATTACATCTTTGCAAGTTGATTGGCAATTATAACTCAATGACATCACCACATACATTTTCCCCACCCCTTTCAGTATTTTGAAGGGACTGTTTTGCTCCCTTTGTGACACCCGGCTGACTCGTCAATTCACCTCTCCCCCCTCAACCCCTCCCCTCACCATCCACAACCTCAATCAATCCTTCCAAGCGAAACAATGATTTCTGTGTATATCTTTCATGGACAGTACTTGTTGCTCATGATGCAGCCTGGTCTACACCGGGGAGACGAAATGAGGATTGGATGGCTGCCTTGTGTTCGGTCCAAAAACTTGATAACTAGCTTCCTGTTACCAGCTTTCTTAAATCTCCAACTTGTTCTCATGTTGACCTCTCTGCCCTTGATCTCCTGCAGCTTTCCATTGAAATGCAATGTAAACAAGGAATGGAACGTCACCTATGTGCTAGAGTGCAGTCCTTGAAATCCACTAGAACATTGAGTTCAACAATTTCAGACAGTAATTTTTATTTTCTTTGCAGGTTTTGATTTTACTCTGTCTTTCCTTTAGGTTTTGCTTTTGGATAGCAGCTGCACTATCCCTAAAGGTACCATCTAATCGAGAAGCTGACAGCTCAGCGGTCTCATCCAACCGTGCCATTGACTTTGACGGAAAGGATGCATCAACGGGTATGTGTTCTCACAGCCAGATAAGGCAATTCCATTGGGTGGAGGGTTGGTGGGAAAGGTGGGGAGGAAGCGGTCAGGTGAGGAAAGGTGGTGCTTTTGCTGTGGGGCCAGCAATTGCCATTGAGTGAACAGTTTACAGTCCTCCCAGACTCTACTATGAAGCTTCCAGGATGTACCAAGCAGTCTCCAGGCCTACACCAACCCCCTCCAGCCATAGCCCCACTCCTGGCACATACCAGGTGACATACCAGAAGAGGCTTTAGTTGGAATTGAAGTTCATAGGCTTCCTTCACATCCATGCTGAGCTGTTTCAAGCCTTCAAAGGCTCCCCAGAATTCGTTTGAGCCCTAATTCTCTCCAAGACACAGAGCAAGATCTTCTGCTAAATTAAAAGCTCCAAGAAACTAACTGCCCGAGGACTGTTAGCACCAACAACATCTGATGCTTGGAACCTCTTCTCCTTGCTTTGACCAGCAGCTCAACACCCATGCCTCTGTGCCTTAATTTCCTCTGGCCAATATAGAGTCACTCTCTCTCAGAGCAAATGTTAAAAGCACTAGAATAGCTTCTTCCCAATCTTCACAAAATGGCAGCCCGTATTATATAAATGGGGGAGAATTACTGCAGATTAGATTACTTACAGTGTGGAAACAGGCCCTTCGGCCAACAAATCCACACCGACCCGCCGAAGTGCAACCCACCCAGACCCATTCCCCTACATTTACCCCTTCACCTAACACTACGGGCAATTTAGCATGGCCAATTCACCTCACCTGCACATTTTTGGACTGTGGGAGGAAACTGGAGCACCTGGAGGAAGCCCACGCAGACACAGGGAGAACGTGCAAACCCCACACAGTCAGTCACCTGAGGCGGGAATTGAACCCGGGTCTCTGGCGCTGTGAGGCAGCAGTGCTAACCACTGTGCCACCCACAGATGCTCGGATCTATACTGAAAGCAAAAAATCCTGAAATCACAATGGGTCAGGCAGCACCTGTAGAGAGAGAGAGCAAGTTAATGTATCGAGTCTAGACATCGCTTCATCACAGCTGCCATGAAATGTGGAGGGAGCAGCATTTAGGGTTGTATAAATGGATGCAAAAATTGATTTTAACACAATGGTCATGGCATTTTAATCTCTTCTTTAGATTCTTCACAGTGCCAATATGACTTTAGTGTTGGAAGAAGGGGGTGAATTGGGATTGGGAGCACTTTTTTTTGAGCTTCCAATATAAAATGTATTGGACACGACATTTGATAAAAGGGCTTATACATTTGAACCTAATGATGGCTACAGCCATGCAGAACTATCAGATCATAGCATCACTAGTGATGCCATGCTTGAGGTAATTTTTTTTAACTTTGCAAAACTGAACACAGGTCAGAACTGCTGGTCAGCAGTGGTGTTGAGGGTGAATGCAAAAATACCTATGATCCTAGCTTCACCCATTCTCACATCTGGTCCTTCTTATCCCAGCTGCAATATTGATCCCTCATCACAATCATTTGATGGAGCTGAGAAATACCAGAGCTCAGAGAAGTTGAGGGGCAGTGCCAGCATAGTTAGGCTATCTGTCTGAGAAGGAGATGGAATTGTAACCACGAGCAAGTGCTGGAGTGCAGTCCTTGAAATCCACTAGAACACAACCTAAAGGGAACAGATTTAACCTCCAGGATGCAAGCTGCTGATGAGGCAGCCTACGATGGAATGGCTGTAGAGGGAGTACTGAAGTTAGATCTTTGAAAGTGAAAGGAGACAACATTTTAATGAGATGTTGGCTCAGTATCATTAGTGTCTGGATGATTTGCTGAGAAATCCATGGGATCCATGTTGCTGACCTGTGTTCTTTGATGCACTCTGCATGGTGTTCAACCAGTTTGCCAAGAGTTAGGATAGAAATTGAATATATATATTGTAGACTACTTTACCATCCTCGATCAAAGTCATTAAGTTTAAATTGTTTATTCAATACCATGGAATATTGTGGCTTCATTTTCTCAATAGACCTTAGAATCTCAAATGTTGGCTGATTTAAACAAAAGAAAGTTATTAGTCCCTAGTCAATTCAAAATTCATTTGGTGATCTTGTCAGGAATCACTAAAAAATTATGTTGATTCTGATGAGAAAACTGAAGAAGTAGTACCAGAAGGCTTCCTATGTTATGGTGCATACTACAAGGGGAAATCTTTCAGCAAAATTAGATGACAATCATGTCTTGGGTCGTAATTGAGAAAATTAACCACAGTCACTGGCAAGCTCAGTCTTACCCACAGTAAAATCCAATAATGATTTAAGAATTTGCATAGGAATTGATTTTGTCAGGTTTAACACTCAGTACTGATCAGCTGTAATCAGCTTTTGTGTGGGATTTACTCAATTCCTTCACCGAAGGTATCGAGGATTGACACACAGCAACTGGGTTCAGGATAGTTCAAGATGCAAGTGAATGTATGTGCAAAAGCTGTTAGATGCAAAACTGAATGTCCTGTTCGAGGAAGAAAAAAGGAGGAATGTCCTTCCCCCACAGAGGAAAGAGTTCATCTTGAATTCCTGGTGCTTTTGACACTCTGTTCTGCAGCAGCAAGAAGTGCTCTTCTTGATTTCGAGTCCTCCCGCAGACCAAACATGCCCATCATTAAGCAGCCCATTTTTTTCTCATGACTCCTATAAGCTATCCAAATAGTAATATAGTACTCAATATTCTGACATGAAGTCTTCTAAAAATTTCTGGCAAAATGTGCTTCTGGAGTAACGGTGACAGCTTGACACTTGACACAAATTTAAAAGCCGCCTTCAAATGTTCAGCAGCAGGTGAATGGTAAGATGTGATATAACTTTTAAATGGTTCTTCACACCATTATCAATGCTTTGTTTGAATGCTATCTGCCAAATTGGTATACAGCCTATTTAATCAATGCTAATAGACAATGTAATCATCAATACGCTCCTTAAATGACCCTTTGCTGAATTGGTCCTAACACAAGCTTCAGCCTCTTTATCAGGGTTACATCCTGTTTTAATCACAGCTTAACCCAATGGGAGAGTGAACCCAATGCAGAGGAGAGCAAATCCAACATGGAGGAAAGGGAGCCCAGCATCGGGAGGATTGATAGAGGTGATAGAGGTCCCCTGGTATCTGCAGCGATAGTGAGCTCAGGGAAATCAAAATCAATGCGGAAGAGATTGAGTTTATTGTGCAGAGGTTCGAATGCTTTTGGGGAGTGAGACCCCAGTATGACGAAGCATTTGAGGAGGATTGAAATGTTCAACTTTATTTCTTTACTTTTCTATTTTATACTGAGAAGGACTTTAATGTTGAACTTTTACCAAATGTCCTTATTTTTCTACTTTGTACTTACAATTTTGTATTTAAGTATCTTTGTATCTAAGATGGTTTGGGAATGGCAACATCATATACTTTTCACTGCACTTTTGTACTTGAATACATGTGACAATAAAGCCTAATTCCAATTCTAATTCATTGAACATTATTGCCGTAACTTGCATTTGCAAGGATGAGAAATAATTGACTTTGTGTTATTGAAAAGATGCTGTGATATTTATATTTTTCTACCTTCTTAACATTGGTGTTTTAAAGACTATATCTTGTTATTTTTCCATATTTTTAATTGTGAACTGAAATGGGAAAAGGATGTTTTAAGAACCACTTCTTATAAGTATTGTTTACATTTCTGTTTAGTTGTAGATAAACTGGCACAAGGCCGTATGTACAAAGTGATTAGATTAGATTAGATTACATTAGATTACATTACAGTGTGGAAACAGGCCCTTCGGCCCAACAAGTCCACACCGACCCGCCGAAGCGAAACCCACCCATACCCCTACATTTACCCCTAACCTAACACTACAGGCAGTTTAGCATGGCCAATTCACCTGACCCTGCACATCTTTGGACTGTGGGAGGAAACCGGAGTACCCGGAGGAAACCCACGCAGACACGGGGAGAACGTGCAAACTCCACACAGTCAGTCGCCTGAGGCGGGAATTGAACCCGGGTCTCAGGCGCTGTGAGGCAGCAGTGCTAACCACTGTGCCACCGTGCCGCCCACTAAATTCATTGAATCCCTGCAGTGTAGAAAGAAGCCATTTAACTTATCGAGTCTTCACTGACCCTCCAAAGAGCATCTCACCCAGACACAATTCCCCAAGCTATCCCCATAACCCCGCATTTACCATGGCTAATCTACCTGGCCTGTGCATCTCTAGACACTACAGGGCAAGTTAGCATGGCCAATTTACCTAACCTACAAATATTTGGACTATGGGAGGAAACTGAAGCACCTAACAAAACTCAAGCAGACATGGGGAGAATGGGCAAATTTCACACAGTCACCCAAGGCAGGAATCAAACCTGGGTCCCTGGTGCTGTGAGACAGCAGTGCTAAACACTGTGCTACCATATCGCCCATGGCTGGCAATAAGTAGCTGATTGGTCTGTGGAGATGTGACTGGCTGTCAACGATAAAAAGCCTCCTACCTGTCAACTACTCTATGATTGGCTCTCAGGTTTATAAAATCATGAGGGGCCTGGATAAGGTGACTAGCAAAGGAATTGTCTGTAAGATAGGAGAGTTCAAAACTAGAGAACGTATTTTCAAATGAGAGGAGAAATACTTAAAATGAACTTGAGGGGCAATGTTTTCACACAGAGGATAGTTCATATGTGGCATGAGCTGCTTAAAGAAGTGATAGATGCAGGTACAGTTACAACATTTAAAAGACATTTGGACAGGTACATGAATAGGTAATGTTTAGACTGATGTGGGCCAAATACAGGCATATGGGACTAATTTAGTTTGGGAAACTTGTTCAACATAGATGACTTGGAGTGAAGGGTTTGTTTGCATGCTGCCTGACTCTTTGACTCGATTACAGGCTATGAGGTGAACAATAGGTCCAGAAGCATTTGGACATCCAGAAAGGGTGTATTATTTTTCTCTCTGCTGTAATAAGTTTCTAAAGCCTGAAGAAAGTTGGTTTATAATCTATCATCAGTTGTGGTAAATTGTGGACTTTAACAATTAGAAATGTTATCATTTTTGATCCAGTCACTCTGTGCTTCCTGGAAGCAAGTGAAGGACATAGAGAAATGAAATTTAAAAAAAAGACATTCTGGCAAGCCAAAGCGATCAGCTCAGTGAACCCTGGGGATAGGGACCACTGAATTGCCTTTCCTACCCATAACACCAGGTTTTTAGTGTATCTGTCTACATATGTGTGCAGGGGTAGTTTCATAAACTGGTTAGATTTTTAAGTAGTAGATTGTCTGTGGGTGTTTATCTGTAGATAGAACCTATTTATCTGTAATAAATAGTGAATCTTGATAAAAACAGAAACCTACAGAATCCCCATGCATTCTGTCAAGCTGGATCTAAAAAGACAGGTACTAGGAGAATTCTGTGAACTTTAAACACATCTTTAACTTCTTTACTAAAATAGCAAGGCTTGATTTTCAGCATGTTACTCCAGTGAGGAGTGACAGTGTGAACTCTATAGGATGATCACCAAATAAAATTGTTAACCTTAAGGTATTATAAGGAAACTGCAGGAGATAGGCACAATAGAAATGTGCAGCTTATTCAAGGACGAGCTACTGCAGGTCCTTGATAAGTATGTACCGGTCAGGCAGGGAGGAAGTGGTCAAGCGAGGGAGCCATGGTTTACTAAGGAAGTTGAATCTCTTGTCAAGAGGAAGAAGAAGACTTATGTTTGGATGAGATGCGATGGCTCAGGGCACTTGAGAGTTACAAGTTAGCCAGGAAAGACCTAAAGAGAGAGCTAAGAAGAGCCAGGAGGAGACATGAGAAATCACTGGCGGATAGGGTCAAGGAAAACCCTAAGGCTTTCAATAGCTATGTCAGGAATAAAAGAATGACTAGAGTATGATTAGGGCCAATCAAGCATAGTAGGGGAAAGTTGTGCATGGAGTCAGAGGAGTTATGGGAAGCACTAAATGAATACTTTTCATCAGTATACAGACTAGAAAAAGATAATGTGGTCGAGGAAAATACTGATATACAGGCGACGAGACAAGATAAAATTGAGGTGCATAAGGAGGAGGTGATAGAAATTCTGAAAAGTGTAAAAATAAATAAATCCCCTGGGCCAGATGGGATTTATCCTCGGATTCTCTGGGAAGCCAGGGAGGAGACTTTGGCTTTGATCTTTATGTCGTCATTGTGTACGGGAATAGTGCCAGAAGACTGGAGGATAGCAAATATTGTTCCCTTGTTCAAGTAAGGGAGGAGAGACAAATTTGGAAATTATAGACCTGTGAGCCTAACTTCAGTTGTGGGCAAAGTGTTGGAAGGGGTTATAAGGTAAAGGACTTAAAATCATCTGGAGATGAATAAGTTGATTAGGGATAGTCAATATGGTTTTGTGAAGGATAGGTCATGCCTCACAAACCTTATTGAGTTCTTTGAGAAGGTGACCAAACAGGTGGATGAGGGAAACGCAGCTGATGTGGTGTATATTGATTTCAGTAAGGCATTTGATAAGGTTCCCCACAGTGGGCTACTGCACAAAATACTGAGACTGAAGGTTCAGGGTGATTTAACGGTTTGGATCAGAAATTGGCTAGCTAAAAGAAGACAGAGGGGTCTTAGGATTGATGGGAAATATTCATCCTGGAGTTCAGTCACTGGTGGGGAACCGCAAGGATCGGTTTTGGGTCCAATGTTGTTTGTCATTTATATAAATGACCTGGATGAGGGCATAGAGAATGGGTTAGTAAATTTGCTGATGACGCTAAGGTCGATGGAGTTGTGGATAGTGATGAAAGATGTTGTAGTTACAGAGAGACATAGATAGGCAAAGCTGGGTTGAGAGGTGGCAAATGATTTTGATGCAGAAAAGTGTGAGGTGATTTACTTTGGGAGTAGTAACAGGAAAGCAGATTACTGGGCTAATAGTAAGACTCTTGATAGTGTAGGTGAGCAAAGAGATCTTGGTGTCCAGGTACATAGACCAGTGAAAGTTGTCAAACAGGTTGATAGGGTTGGTAAGAAGGCATGTGGTGTGTTAGCTTTCATTAGTAGAGGGATTGTGTTTTGGAACCATGAGATCATGCAGAAGCTGTACAAACCTCTGGTGACTCCACATTTGGAGTATTGGAGTTTTGGTCATTGCATTATTGGAAGGATATGGAAACTTTGGAAAGGGTTCAGAGGAGGTTTACTAGGATATTGCCTGGTATGGATGGAAGGTCTTATGAAGAAAGGGTGAAGGTCTTGAGTCTGTTTTTGTTAGAGAGAAGGAGGTTGAGAAGTGACTTAAATGAGACATATAAGATAATCAAAGGGTTAGATAGGTTGGACAGTGAAAGCCTTTTTCCGAGGATGGCAATGGCTAGCATGATGGGACATACCTTTAAATTGAGGCGTGATAGACATAGGACAAATGTCAGAGGTAGTTTATTTACTCAGAGAATAGTAGGGGCATGGAATGCATTGCCTGCAGTAGTAGACTTGCCAACTTTAAGGGCATTTAAATGGTCATTGGATCGGCATATGGATGAGAATGGAATAGTGTAGGTTAGATGGACTGGTTCCATAGATGGCACAACATCGAAGGTCGAAGGGCCTGTACAGTGCTGTAATGTTCTATGTTTCTATGCTTTAAAACAGAACTGTGGATGTTCTATGTCCTGCTGCTGCTATTAGTTCCTGCTCATCCATTGTTCATCCATTGTCAATCCAATCTGGTCAATGGTATATCCAAATTGTTTGGACTGGTCAATATGCATAAAGCACAGTTGTTTTGGATATGTCCCTTGTAATATCATCCTTCCTGCATCCTACCAGGATGTGAAACTGTTAGGTGGGCAAGGTCAGAAGTCAGGTAGGTGAAAGTGAGGACTGCAGATGCAGGAGATCAGAGTCAAGATTAGATTAGATTACATTACATTACATTACAGTGTGGAAACAGGCCCTTTGGCCCAACAAGTCCACACTGACCCGCCGAAGCGCAACCCACCCATACCCCTATATTTACCCCTTACCTAACACTACGGGCAATTTAGCATGGCCAATTCACCTGGCCTGCACATCTTTGGACTGTGGGAGGAAACCGGAGCACCCGGAGGAAACCCACGCGGACATGGAGAGAATGTATAAACTCCACACAGTCAGTTAGAGTGGTGCTGGAAAAGCACAGCAGGTCAGGCAGCATTGGAGGAGCAGGAAAATCGACATCCTCCTGCCGGAAACGTCGATTTTCCTGCTCCTCGAAGGTCAGAAATCACCCAACATCAGGTTATAGTCCAGCAGGTTTATTTGAAATCACAAGCTTTCTGAATGTTGTCCCTTTGTGAAGTGAAGTGAAGTGAAGTGACTTCACCTGATCAAGGGGCAGCATTCCGAAAGCTTGTGATTTCAAATAAACCTGTTGGACTATAACGTGGTGTTGGGTGACGTCTGACCACATCCTACCAGAAAGGTGATATATTTTCTTTGCACGATGCTAATATAAGATATAGGTACTGAATTTCTTAAAGAAATTTGGTTGTTTTCAGGGTTCATTCTCAGAGATTATACTTTTCTCACTGAAATCCAATGCAGCTTTAAGGTGTGTGAGAGAAATCATATTCATTTTGTACTTTGTTGATGGAAGTAGGTCCATAATATGAATTAAACAGTTCAGTATTGTACGTTTTAAAGATCTGAAGATGATGGGGGCATTTGCAAAACAAAGTCAATTCAAATGGCTATTTAGACATTACACTCAGTTGTTTTCATTGCATGTTTTCTCATTCTTTGTCCTATATTTCACAACATTTGGATCAGATTTATACAGCTGGAGTAAATAGGAGGATATTTATTACAGGAACCTATTATGTTCAGATCAATTACATTTGGATCAGGTACATAGTGATTTGTTAAGGACTGGAAAGCAATTGCAACATCTACATTTTTAAACTAATCCTTTAGGATCTCCTTTAGAACAGAAGATAGCTTTAAATAGTGAGATATATGTATTTTTAACATTCGTATTATCAGAAAACATTGCAATTTATTCTGACAAAGTCTTCAGATTTCCATCAAGATCACTCGACAGAAAACTTTCTTCTTACATTTAAGCAATTTATAAAGTCGCTGTCGTTATGAGAGAATTAGGTTGGAAAACCATTGGAATATTACTGTTTACACACTGACATATCGGATTTTGCTGAGCCAAACATTTGTTCCTAATGTTCATCCTGACATCAGTCTGTGGAAGCTGTCCTAATTCAATTGAGCTGGTTTTCTGAATTTGTTTCTTTAATACTCGCTGAATGTCAATAGTTATTTTTTAAGCATTTTAGTAAAATTCTCCAAATAGTTGCGTTATGTTCTGATTGTATTATACACAGAGTGCGGAACGGTAAGAAATGACTGTGAATCAGGAGTCTATGAGCAATAGTTTCAAAGCTGAAATTCACATTGCGCCATCAAATGTACAAAAAGATCAAGAAACCTGCCTTGTGTCAATAAACTGCTTCTGCAAACAAAAGCAAACCAGCATGGTTACTGAAACTCTTGAATAGAATGGGAAAATGCTAGAATTAACAGATCTAGCAACTGCTGTGGAAAAAGAAGCAATTAACATTTTAGGTTGACCTTTCATCAGAACAGGAGAATGATGATGAAGTAATACGTTTTAAGGAAACTCAACGATAGGAGAAGGAAGAGTTAAAAAAAACTGCAGATGCTGGAATCCAAGGTCAACAAGCAGGGGGCTGGAAGGACCCAGAAGGCCAGGCAGCATCAGGAGGTGGAGAAGTTGATATTTCGAGTGTAACCTTTCTTCAGGACTGGAGGTGGGTGTAAGGGGAGCTGCAGATAAAGGGGGTGACGGGGACAGGGTGATGAGGATGTCACAGTGTTGTGACAGTTGGAAAGAGACTCACTGAGTACACATCTGAGGGAGGCAGAGAACTTCTCCAAAGTGGGCATCCTTTGAAGAGACTTTGCAGTGGAACAAATTTGGTTAGAAGAAAAGGAAGGCAGGGTAGAATGAAAGGGAATAACAGTAATAACTCATACACAAGTAAGAGAGACTGAAGAAGGGCTAATGCCCGAAACGTCGATTCTCCTGTTCTCTAGATGCTGCCTGACCTGCTGCGCTTCTCCAGCAACACATTTCCATAAGAGAGACTAAAAAAAGGGATGATGGTGCAAGGCAAAGAAAATGTAAATAAGACAAAGAAACAAAGTATTTCTTTAGAGGCAATGTAAATGGGCAAAGTGTAATAATCTCCAACAACTGACGTCAAGCCGAAAGAAAAAAAGGTAGCAGAGACTATCATCTAAAATTGTTGCTTACAGAAGACTGAAATGTTCCAAAAGAAAGATGATATGCTGTTCTTTAATTGGAGATATAGCTCCATTTCAACAATGAAAGAACCTGAGGATAATGATGTCAGAGTGTGATGGCATGGAGAATTTAAAGTGACAATTCATAGATGCTTGGAATCATCACTTGAAGATGCAATTGAGGAGCTTTGCATACCAAATACCCAATCAGTGTTTGGGGTCTCCAGTATAGAATAGATCACTTGGCAAGCAGAGAATGCAGCATATTAAATTGAAAGACATATACATATATCTTTGATTAAACAGACCATCGTTCGCAGCAAACTACCCAGCCTTCAGGACAACATTCACCACAGCACCACAAAACCCTGCCACGGCAACCTCTATAAGGCATGTCAAGTCATCAACATGGATACTACCATTGCACTATGGGAGCACCAGCCCCAACATGGCAGATACTCATGTGAATTGGCCTATGTTGTCTACCTCATATGCAGCCAAGGATAACCTGAGCTGTGTGCGTGTGTGTGTGTGTGAGGGGTGTGTGTGTGAGGGGTGTGTGTGTGTGTGTGAGGGGTGTGTGTGAGGGGCGTGTGTGTGTGTGAGGGATGTGTGTGTGTGAGGGGTGTGTGTGTGAGGGGTGTGTTTCAATGAAACTAACTAACTAAATGCTTTCATTGAAACAAACTGAACGTGTTAATTCAATGAGTAGAGCTTACATTGGTGAGACCATACAGACACTATAAACATAGATGAATGGATGCCATGCAACAGCTGCCGGACAGGAATGTTCCCTCCCTGTCGGGGAACACTTCAGCGGTGCAGGACATTCAGCCTTAAATCTTTGAGTAAGCATTCTTCATGGTGGCCTTCAAGATACACAACAACGCAGAATCGCTGAGCAGAAACTGAAAGCCAAGTTCTGTACCCTTGAGTAGAGCCTCAACCATGATCTTGGGTTCATGTTGTGCCACATGTAACCCCACCATACTGTTCTGTGTTTGTAAAACCGTCCTTACTGTCCTGTTTTAACACCATCACCTTGATGATTTGTTATGATCTCTCTACCTTAATTAGTTTGTACAGTTTTGGGCTACTTGTTCCTTTGGTTAGACCTTGGCATGTGACTCTTATACTCATCATGTTATTCCAACTGTTTGGCTTGTCTCCAGCACCACCATATTTTTATTTTTGCTAATTATCTATCTGTCTTAAATAATCGGATTAAAGGTCATCCCTTCACTTGCTGTCGACATTGTACTCACACCATTTATACTTTTGATCACCTGTAGTGACATAATATTTAGCCTATTGACACTCTACTCACACCATTTCTATGAACTTTTGATCTCTCGGCCTATTGATCTTCCTGCCCATAAAGTCTGTTCCTATCTGCTTGTCTTCACTTCACCTGATAAAGGAGCAACACTGCAAAAGCTTGCGATTTCAGATAAATACTATAATCTGGTGTCGTGTGATTTCTGACTGGAGAGTGGAGAGTGGAGAGTGAAAGATATGTTTCAAGGTAACATCCAACTGGAGGTGGTGGAAATAATGAAAGATAATCTATTGCAACAATACAGGGCTTTGGTGAGACCACATCTGGAGTGTGGGCAGTTTTGGTCTCGTTCCCTGAGGAAGTATACTCTGGTAAAGTCATGCCCTGTTAACTTCATTGACTGTCAAGGAAGTAACAAAGATGATTGATGTGAGTAGTGAAGTGGATGTTGTCTTGTCTTGCTAACTTCATTGACTGTCAAGGAAGTAACAAAGAGGATTGATGCGAGAGTGAAGTGGATGGTGTCTACATTGATTTTAATAATGAATTTGACAAGTTCTCACATGGCAGACTGGTCAGAAAAATTAAAGCCCAAGGGAAAAAAATAGCAAATTGAATTTAATTCAAAAGGACGCCATAACCATGAGATTATGCATATGGAAAAAGCGAACAAAGCAAGAGAATACACAAAGTATGGGAGGATATTAACAAGGGTAGAAGAAGTAAGAGACCCTATGGTGCATGTCTACAGGTCCCTGAATGTGGCAGGCCAGTGAGATAAGGTGGTAAAACAGACATTTTCCTTCAGTGAACAAAATATTGAATACAAAGTTAGGGATATAATGATGGAACTATATAAGACACTAGTTAGGCAACAGGCAAACTTTTCTCCATAATTCAGGTCAACAGATTACAGGAGGGCCATAATTGTCTGAGAGACATGGAGAGGAGATTTAAGTAAAATGCTATCAGTACTTGAAAATTCCAGTTCTTAGCAAAGTTCCAATAGCATAGGCTTGTTTTCCTTCAACAGTGAAGACTAAAAGATGTCCTAATGGAAGTGCACAGTATAATTAGAGGCTTGGATAAAATGGACAGCAAACCCCATAACAGAGATATCAATTACTGATTTAAGGTAACTGGTAGAAGGACTCGAGGCCATGTGTGGATTTTTTTTTAACTAGAGTTTACTGTCCAGTTTGGTGGTTGAGGCAGAAACCATCCGCTCATTTAACAGGAACCTGGATCTACACATAAAATGCTGTAACCTTTTCTCTGATCCCATCATACTATGGAATAAGCTGAGTACTTCCCATAACTGGGCAGCTACCTCTCTCAAAAGAGCAAACTTGACAAGGAGACCCAACACTAGAGTCATAGGATCATAGAGCTGTATAGAATGGAAACAGACCCTTCGGTCCAACTCAGCCATACCACAATTTATCCTAAATTAATCAAATTCCATTTAACAGCACTTTGTTCATATCCCTCGAAACCCTTCCTATTCATATACCCATCCAGATGCCTTCTAAATATTGAAATTGTACCAGCCTCCACTACTTCCTCTGGCAGCTCATTCCAGATACAAACCACATTTTGTGTGAAAATGTTGCCCCTTAGGTTTCTATATAACTTTCTCCTCTCACGTTAAACCCATGCTCTCTAGTTTCGGACTCCCCCACCCCGGGAAAACGGCTTGGCTATTCAATCTATGCACACCTTTTATGATTTTATAAACCCCTATAAGGTCACCCCTTAGCCTCCAACACTCCAGAGAAAATAACTCCAATCTATTCACCCTCTCCTTGTAGCTCAAGCCCTCCAACCATGGAAAAATTCTTGTGTCTTTTCTGAACCCTTTCAAGATTCACAACATCTTTCCAATAGGAGGGGGAACAGAATTGCATGCAGTGTTCCAAAAGTAGCCTAACCAATGTCTTGCACAGCCACAACATGACCTCCCAACTCCTATACTCAGTGCACTGACCAAGTAAGGTAAGCATACCAAATGCCGCCTTCACTATCCTATCTATCCGCGAACTTCTGCAAACTTTAACATTGAGTGTTTGCACAGCCACAACATGACCTCCCAACTCCTATACTCAGTGCACTGACCAAGTAAGGTAAGCATACCAAATGCCGCCTTCACTATCCTATCTATCCGCGAATCCAGTTTTAAGGAATTATGAACCTGCACTTTGTTCAGCAACACTCCTCAGGCAAATCCTTCAATTGCCTTTCCAAAACGCAGCGTCTCACATTTATCTAAATTAAACTCCATCTGCCACTCCTCAGCCTATTGGCCCATCTGATCAATGTCCATTTGCATTCTGAAATAACCTTCTTCGCTGTCCACTAAACCTCCAAACATCTGCAAACTTACTAACTATTCCTCCTATGTTTATATCCAAATCATTTATGTAAATGACAAAAAAGCAGTGGACCCAGCACCAATCTTTGTGGCACACAGCTGGGCACAGGCATCCAGTCTGGAAAGCGACCTTCCATCACCATCCTGTCTTCTACCTAAGAGCCATTTCTGTATCCAAATGGCTACCATACGATCTAACCTTGCTAATCAGTCGACCATGAGGAATCTTGTCAAATGCCTTACATGAAGTCCAAATAGAGTTGAAAAGTGTAGTGCTGGAATCACACAGCAGGTCAGGCAGTATCCCAGAAGCAGGAGAGTTGACATTTTGGGTGTACGCCCTTCATCAGGAATGTGGAGCAGGAACGGGGCCTGAGAGATAAATAGGGGGGTTGGGGATGTGGCTGGGGATAAGGTAGTTGAGAAGGTCCATTTGCATAGGTGGATACAGGTGGGAGGTAATTGAGATAGGTCGGTGGGGAGGGTGGAGTTGATAGGGGGAAGAAAGATGGATAGCTAGAACATGTCAAGAGGGTGGTGTCGAATTGGAGGATTGTGTCTGGGATCAGATGAGGGGAGGAGAGATTTAGAAACTAGTGAAGTCAATATTGATGCCATCTGGTTGAAGGATCCTGAGGCAGAAGATGAGGAAGAATAGAGTGGATAGCCAAAGACGTTTTCCCACGGTGGAAATGTCTATCACGATGGAACATAATTTTAAGGTGATTGACGGAAGGTTTAAGGGAGATGTCAGAGGTTGGTTCGTTATACAGAGAGTGGTAGGTGCATGAAATTAACTGCTAGTTGTGGTATTAGAGTCAGATACATTAGGGATATTTAAACAATTCTTGGATAGGCACATGGAAGATGGTACAGTGAAGGGAATGTAGGTTAGTCTGATCTTAGAGTAGGATAAAAGATTGGCACAACATCAAGAGCTGAAGGACCTGTACTGTGCTGTACTCTTCTATGTTCCTCCAGTAAGCAGGTGGTTTTGATTTAGCGGTAGAGGAGGCTCAGGACTTGCATGTCCTTGGGGAAGTTGGCGGTGGAGTTAAAGTGGTTGGCCACGGGGCAGTGAGGTTGTTTGCTGCGTGTGTCCCAGAGATGTTCCCTGAACCACTCCATGAGTTGACATTCTGTCTCCTCGATGTAAAGGAGGCCACATCGAGAATAACGGTGCAGTAGATGAGTAGATCCCATCCACAGCTCTGCCCTCATCAATCCTCTTCTTTACTTGTTTAAAAAACTCAATCAAGTTAGTGAGACATAATTCCCCAAGGACAAAGCCATGTTGACTCTCCCTAGTTTAGCTCAACCAGCACAGACTTCTGCAAACTTTAACATTGAGTGTTTGTGTCAAAAGACAACTGCGAGTCAACAAAAGAGCACTATTACCACACTCCTATGCTGCATTGTGACTTGGTCTGAGTTTTAGTGACACATAATAATGGTAGAGAAATTCCACCAGCAATGCCTCTGCCATATGCTCCAGATTCAATGAGAGAACCACTGAGAAAATGTTAGTATCCTTCTGAATCAGATCCACCAGCTTTCAAGCAAAATGTCTGTGAAATTGATTTGGGTGGAAACAGTGCTCAGATGGCCAAAAACCATTTCCCTGAGCAGTTCTATTTACTCAGATCCCAGCTAGCCAACTTTCCAGGAGGAGATTAAAAAAACTCTTCAAACACAAACTGAAGTTCACCTTGAAGCACAGCAGCGTTGACATGAGTGACTGGGAGAAGTATTTTATCAACCATTCAGATGAACAACAATTTGTCCATCAAGTTGCCTCACATTTTGAATCCTGGAGTCTAGTAAGATCAGGCTCTCTGTAAATGAGCATCAATAGTCTTTATTGAACATAACTATACAGGACGTCCCTGACTTATGAATGCAATCCCATGGATTTTAAAGACCCGACCTACAAGCACTTCCTGTACGAAGGAACTTTCCATTCTACTGCATTGTGCTCTGACTTGCATACAAATTGATTTGTGAACAGACTCCAGAACAGAGCTTGTTCACAAACTGGGGACTGCCTGTAAGAGGTGAGAAGGTAAGAGAGGCCATCTTCTGAAACCTTACATTTGATTCCATATAATGATCATTTGCTGTCTTATTAACTTCTTTAACTATTTAGTTTCCTCACTTGAAAAGCTAATTACTAACAGTGTTCTTGGTTGCGTGAGAGAATGTGTAGGATGTATGTGCTCCCGTGATGTTTTCTGGTCAGACAAGCACATTGCTAGAATGGAATGTCACCTTATCATGACAACCAGCCCCGGGGCTGTGATATATATGGAGAATCTAACAGCAGTGAAGACTAAACAAGGAAAACCAGCTTCAGGAGTGAACACTCTAGCCCTGGAACAGTTACAATCCCTTTAAAGGAAGACATCAAACTGAATTTTTTGCTCTCATGACCTTCTGTCCTGCACTCTGATCCAAAGATGAAACATCATCCCGAGGACCACAGGAGGATCTTGCAGATCTTTCACCTCAGAAACATTCTCTTTTTTTAGGATTTTGTAGACTGAAGTGATCTGTTTTAAACCTTTCTGCTGCAGATTGAAATCTCACATTGCTGAGTTACTTCAAAATGACATATCCGATGGCAATGACACTCGGCATCACTGGCAGGACAGAGTTGGTGCTGATCTAGAACCTTTACATAATGTGAACAAGAAGCAAGGCAGGAGCAGCACCCTCTTTCAATTGTGGCTGATATCTGACTAACATCGAGAAAATTCTCTATTTTATTAGCAAATTGGATTCAATGAGAATCAATGGTCTGACCCCAAGAGATTCTCTGCATCTTGGATAAAAAAAAAAATGAATTTTGCTGCATAGTTCAGTCTGCCAGGAGAACTGCACTGCTTTTTATGTTGTAAGGTCTTCTTTAAATGATGTGGCTGACATTTTCTCTTGGCTGAACTTCCATTCTCGGAACCAGGACAGGTGTCTTGAGCCATCTCTTCAAGGAATAAACCTTCTCCTCCAACATCCATCTTTTCAAAGAATCAGGTCCCTAAAACAGGTCTGGCACCCAAGGGTTCCTCATGAGTTATAGCTACTGTCTGGGTATCTGGCACATACCTACAGCATTTCTTGCTTGTGGCCAAAACCAATTGGGACATTTATAGAGTGAAAACCTTTCCTTTGATGAAGACACAGGGCTGGCCTGCTCGTGCCTTGATGGTGACATGCATGACCTTATACCCTTGGGAAGCCTGCCATTACAATAAGCCTTTTGTCTCTTTCAGGCAAGTTGTTGGGGACGATGGTGAAAGCTCATTGAAACATTTCACATGCAAAGACCTTAACACAACTGTAGTGATTGTAATGAGGTCAGCCAGGTGGACATCATAGAATATGAGTTCCCAGATTGGGGCTATTAATCTGGTCCAATCAGCGAGCTCTGGCTGACAGGTATAAACAGGAGTATCAGACATTCTGTTCACTCTGAGCTGACTCTGAGGGAGGTGGATCAGTGTAAAGGACTCACCATGTGTGAATAAAGGGTGAGTTGGTGACGGGATACCGACCTCTGTGAAGTTATTTCAATGGCGATGAGACAAAAGCATGGGGTCCTGAAGAAATTCACTTGCAACAGTTGTCTTTGAGTTGTGGGTATGTATTTTTGGCATCATACAATTATTTGGGAAGCTTAACTCATTTGATCCTGCTGTTGAAGATTGGGCCCAGTATTAGGAAAGAATGTGTTATTTTTTCCAGCAAAATGACATTAGGACAGATTAAAAGCCATGAGTAATTCTCCCGACTGCTTGTGGACCCGCAGCATTTTTGGTTATTAGGAGCCTGACTTTCCCTGTGCACCAGATACAAAAACTTTTCAAGAGTTGATGGATTTATTAAGGGATACTAAAACCCCAAGACACCTTTAATTCTGACACAGTATTCATTTTGCTCAGCAATTCGAGAACCAGGGGAATCCGTATCAGCATTTTTGACTAGGTTAAGATGACTGGCAGAGTCATGTGACTTTGGCTTAACCCTTAATGAGATGCTGAGATACTGTTTGGTAGTAGTAGTAGTAGTAGGGTTAATGCAAAAGCACCTACAGTACTAGCTGAAGGCCAAGTGGACTTCAAACAGGCACCACAACTGGCTTTATCATTGGAATCTGAGATGGAGACAGTGGACGTCATTGCCCTGATGTCTTTGCTGCCTGAAGAAGAGAATGAATTTCTTCTGAAACACTCCAAGCACAAGAGGCAAGCTACTGTGTGTTACATGCTGCCCGTATCAGAGTTTAAAGGACATGATCCAGTGCTAAAAATGCCCAAGGAGGAGTTACAGAAAAACAACCCAGCTGATGTTTTCAGACTCAGTGGGGGAGGGATATAACGATTGTAATGAGGTCAGCCAGGTGGACATCATAGAATATGAGTTCCCTGATTGCAGCTGTTAAGCTGGTCCAATCAGGGAGCCCTGGCTGACTGATAAGTGTCAGACATGGTGTTCACTCTAAGAGCTGACTCTGAGGGAGCTGGATTAGTGTCTAGGACTCTCCATGTACAAATAAAGGGTGATTGAGTGACAGCATACAGGCCTCTGTGGAGTTATGTCAGTAATGACGTGATGCTGTTCAGTAACTCCACATGCAACCTGAAAATATCCATGCACAAAGACACTCAGGACCATCGTCATTTTCAAAGCCATTTGTATCCCAAAAGATAACAACCAATAAAACTTATGATTGAACCATACTGGTCTGACTCATCTTCAAAATAGAGCTCCAGTACATTTATTTCTACATATTATTGCTTTTCTTTTAATCAATTTCCTCTCTTTACAGTTTATCCTTTCTATAAAGGGCGTACGGTGGCTCAATGGTTAGCGCTGTTACCTCACAGTACCAGGGACCTGTGTTCGGCTCCCACCTCGGGCCACTGTCTGTGTGGAGTTTGCACATTCTCCCCGTGTCTGCGTGGGTTTCCTCTGGGTGCTCCGGTTTCCTCCCACAGTCCAAAGATATGCAGGTCAGGTGAATTGGCCATGCTAAATTGCCCATAGTGTTAGGTGTATTAGTCAGGGGTAAATTTGGGTAGGGGAATGGGTCTGGGTGGGTTACTCTTTGGAGGGTCGGTGTGGACTTGTTGGGCTGAATGGCCTGTTTCCATACTGTAGGCAATCTAATCTAAAGACCTCTGATCTACTTTATTTTATTACTCACTATGGTTGACTGATTTTTCTTACAATTTGTCATGTTCCCTGTTGTGACCTTTACCCACACTTTGCCAGCTTTGTGGAGCTTTTACTCTCTGTGCCTTGTTGCCTAAGTGGCTTTGAATTCCTTCACCCTCAATGCTATACTGCCCTGGACTTTTTAGGACTTTTCTTTTGGATATTCAGGACTTTTCTCCCTTCTGTGTTCAGATTATTAGGCTAGCCTCATCCAGTGGCATTGTCCTGCCAGTGGGCTTCACTTCAGGTGCTTCTTGCCATTTACCTCCAGTTCTAGTGGTCTGGTTCCCATTGCCATCACACAGTAAGGTTAGGTGAATGAATATTATTAGACTTTATTAACCGTAATTACATACAAGAGATGAGGAGAGGATGTCCTCTAGAACCTACAGACTCCAGAGTCAGATCCATGTAATCTGATGCCACTAGCGTTTCTCTGTGTACACAAATCTTAGAGTAAAGACTTAGTTAACCCTCTACCCCACAGGTATCTTAAGGCCTGCTCAATTCCATGTTTCTGCTCAGGTTAAGTACTGGCTGGTCGGTTATCAGCCAACTGTCAGGAGTCCAGCAAATTGTTGACTTGGAGCAGTCTGTTGGGTGGTGAGAGGTCAGGTATTCACCAGGGAGAAGCTTCCATCTACTGGGTTACAGTCATGCTTGCTGCGCACATTTGAGCAATGCAGGGCTGCATCCAAGGGGCATTGTGCAATGAATGAGCAATCAATGTACTGGGTAATCTGCTGCAGTCAGAGGGCTTGCCACCATCCATTAAAGCAAAGGCAGAGGTATGATCACAGGCAATCTCACAATTTGAAAATGACTCTTTGCAGCTTGCTTCAGGCTATAACTAAATGAAAGGAAGTTTTCTCATAGATCACTGCAAAAGTTCATTGTGCATGGATGGCATATTGCCATGGATAGAAGACTGGCTGGTGAGGAGGAAGCATACAGTAGTGTAACTAGGTCCTTTTCAGTTTGGCAAGACCTAATAGAACATAGAACATAGAACATAGAACGGTACAGCACAGAACAGGCCCTTCAGCCCACGATGTTGTGCCGACCACTGATCCCCATGTATGCACCCTCAAATTTCTGTGACCATATGTATAACGAGGAGTCTCTTAAATGTCCCCAATGACCCTGCCTCCACAACTGCTGCTGGCAACGCATTCCATGCTCTCAAAACTCTCTGGTAAAGAACCCGCCTCTGACATCCCCTCTATACTTTCCTCCAACCAGCTTAAAACTATGACCCCTCGTGTTAGTCATTTCTGCCCTGGGAAATAGTCTCTGGCTATCGACTCTATCTATGCCTCTCATTACCTTCTATACCTCAATTAGGTCCCGTCTTCTCCTTTTCTCCAATGAAAAAAGTCTGAGCTCAGTTAACGTCTCCTCATAAGACAAGCCCTCCAGTCCAGGCAGCATCCTGGTAAACCTCCTCTGAACCTGCTCCAAAGCATCCACATCTTTCTTATAATAGGGCGACCAGAACTGGACGCAGTATTCCAAGTGCGGTCCATCCAAAGTTTTTTCGAGCTGCAACAAGATCTCACGACTATTAAACTCAATCCTGATGTTAATGAAAGCCAAAACCATATGCTTTCTTAACAACCCTGTCCACTTGGGTGGCCATTTTAAGGGATCTATGTACCTGCACACCAAGATCCCTCTGTTC
>NC_057712.1:70957259-70976093 GCF_004010195.1 Chiloscyllium plagiosum
TTCCAGGCAGAATACTTTCCTTCTACTACCACTCACTGTCTTCTGTTGGCCAGCCAATTCTGTATCCAGACAGTTATGTTCCCCTGAATCCCATTCCTCCTGACCTTCTGAATGAGCCTACCATGGGGAACCTTATCAAATGCCTTGCTAAAGTCCATATACACAACATCCACAGCTCGATCCTCGTCAATTTTTCTAGTCACATCCTCAAAGAACTCGATAAGGTTTGTGAGGCACAACCTGCCCCTCACAAAGCCGTGTTGACTGCATTTAATCAAGCCATGCTCTTCCAGATGGTCATAAATCCTATCCCTCAGAATCCTTTCTAACACCTTGCAGACGATGAATGGTGTGGCAAAGGGATCAGTGCTTGGCCTCAATCTTTTACAATTTATGTAAATTATTTAGATGAAGGGATCAACTTTGTTACCAAATTTGCTGATGACACAAAGGTAAGTAGGAACATAAGTTGTGAAAGGGACCTAAGCAGATTACAAAGATATATAGATAGTTTAAGAGAGTAAGTAAAGATTTGTCAGTTGGAGCACAAAGTGGAAAAATGTACAATTGTCCATTTTGGCAGGAGAAATGAAAAAGAATAATTTATTTAATGATGTGAAATTGCAGAACCCTGAGAAGCAAAGAGATTGGGCATTCTCACACATGAACTACAAGTAGAATATATGTCCAGCAAGTAAGTAGGAAAGTTGCTCGCAACTTGTCATTATTGCAAGGGGAATTGAATACAAAAGTAAGGAGATTATGAACCAAATAACAGGCAAAGCATAGTTAATGTTTCAAGTCCAGTGACCCTTCTTCAGCCTCTGAATATTAATCTGAAAAAGGGTCACAGCACTCAAAACATTAACTTTGCTTTCTCTCCACAGATGCCAGACTTGCTGAGTTTCTCCAGCAATTTCTGTTTTTCTTTCAGATCTTCAGCATCTACAGTTCCTTGTTTTATTTTAGAGATTATGCTTAGCTATGCAGGACACTGGTGAGATTACATCTGGAATAGTGTGTAACAGTATCAGTTTATTGATTAAGTAAAGATGTAAATGTATTGGAGGCAGGCGAGAGAAGATTTACTGGAATATATCTGGAATGGACATGTTGTCTTATGAGGAAAAGTAGGACAGGCTTTATTTGCTATGTCTAGAAAAGCAATGGATAACTTAATTGAAATGTATAAGATCTTGAGGGATTTTGACACAATAAGGATGAAGTGGATGGTTCCTCTTGGAGGAGAATCAAGAACTAGCCAGCATTCCTTTAAGAATAAACAATTTCCTATTAAAACAAGTATTAGGAAAGATATCATTTCAGGGGGTTATGAGTCTTTGGAATTCTCTTCCTGAAAAGGTAGTGGAAGCAGAGTTCTTGATTATTTTTTACAGCAGAGGTAGATATATTCTTGTTAAACAAGGAGGCAAAGGGTTATCAAGGGTAGGTAGGAATGCAAATTTTAGGTTACAGTCAGATCAGCCCTGAACTTTTTCAATTGTGACCAGGCTTGGGGAGCTGAATGGCTTTTCCTGCTCCTAATTTGTAACTATTTTCATCTGCATTTTTACACAGCATGTGAAGAGACAGCATTCCTGCCTGAGCAAATACAGTTGAATGATGGTGGCGGAAGAGGTCAATAGTTATGACATCACCTGTAGGACCTGGTTTGAATGCCACAAGAGCATAATAATGACCTTCCCTGTGCTGCAAAGATGAATGAGAATTTTAACTCTTGATGTGAGCATAGGGTATAGGAAGGTATTAGATAGAGGAAGGGATGAATGTTTCCAAACATCAGCACAATGCCGACACAAGGTTTCAGGTTAGTGCCGGATCCATTTTCATTCTCATTATATGGTTATGGGAAACAGAACCTCAGAATTGCCTTAGAGTACAAAAAATGTATGGGAAAAGACTGCAAGATGTTAGACAAATTAGGTGACAAATGCATTTACTGTGGAAAAGTGTAGACAGTGTCGGAGGAAATGCAAATGCAATAGATGGTCACTTAAGAAAGTGAAGGAATAATCCTGAGGTTCAAACCTATAATTTCTTGAAAGTACAGGCACTGTAAGGTGAAGCAAATAAAACTAAAAAAGGAATTTTGTTTTTATAAAAAGTCATGGAGTAAAAAGTAAAACCTAAGAGTAACTCTACCCACTGTTTGCCTTTGCCACCCCTCCAGTTAGTTACCCACTTCCATCACTTTATGCCTGTGACTTAACTGTTTAACATGGTCTCGTGTGATGGAGTGACCTTTTCTGGAAAAAAAACTATCAGGTACAGTCCCACCTGTCTATTGCTGAGGAACATGTTCATTTGAGCACAACAATTCTCTGGTCCAATGACTGACATATTTAGAAGTTTGAAATATGTATTGTTTTTGCAAATACATCTGAAGATTAACTAACAATGAGTCAGTTTTGATATTAACAAACCCCTCCAGTGGGTTCCTTTCATTTAGTTATAGCCTGAAGCCAAACCACAACAACCCGACGGTCGGAGGAGGAGCGTCTTATCTTCCGACTGGGAACCCTCCAACCACAGGGGATGAACTTGGACTTCACCAGTTTCTTCATCCCCCCTCCCCCCACCTTGTCTCAGCCGAATCCCTCCAGCCCGGCACCGCCTTCCTGACCTGCAGTCTTCTTCTTGACCTCTCCGCCTCCATCCTACTCCGACCTATCACCCTCACCTTGACCTCTTTCCACCTATCACATTTCCAACGCCCCTCCTCCAAGTCCCTCCTCCCTACCTTTTATCTTCTCCTGCTGAACACTCTCTGCTCATTCCTGAAGAAGGGCCTGTGCCCGAAACGTCGAATCTCCTGTTCCCTGGATGCTGCCTGACCTGCTGTGCTGTTCCAGCAATAAAGTTTCAACCTCAATTATGAAATCATCAGGGGGAATCTAAAATTAAATAACAGAGAAGGTAACCCCAGCCTGACATGCACACACACTCTACCCATTTCAGAACAGTTTGTTTTAATGCCTTTAATTCATCTTGAGGAATCAGGCACTTTCCTAAGCCAGGCTTCCACTGTTCAATTCGAAACCTGGATTAAAGTTCGTAGTTCCCAACGCTCAGGAAACCTGACAGTGAAAGCAAGGTGGCAGCACTGCTTCAAGGTGAAAAGGGCTTATTACAGAACTCCTCGCGTGACAGGACAGATTAGACTGTTCTCCCTGCATCTCAATGAAAATTTCAGCCTCCCTCCTGTGATAATGCTCTCCCTTTGTAGCGAGCACAGACATCCCCCCTCTTCACACCTCCCCAAAAATTTGATGTTCTGCCTGTGACACTATTACATCAGGCTTTCCTTACTGTACATTGACATGACTGCACTCCCACAATGGCACTTCTCTGGTTTACCTCAACTAACACTTACCTTGGGCCTTTTTCCCTCCTGTTTGTTGGGGGTCAATTGCCAGCCATCCATCCTAATAATCTATCTGGCTGCAGTGTGGGAAGTGAATGTGAAACATTACAATTAGTCCCTGGTGGTAAACCTGTAGGATTTTCATGTTTCAGTCTGGACATAAATCCATAGCTATTTCTTTTTCTCTCTTGACTCTTTGCCACTTGTCTGTAAAATATTGGGCACAGATTTGCCAGGCAGTCATTTTTGATTTTCTCTGGTGAAAATGGAATCTATCTCAGATTTTGGTGTCACAATTTTCAGTGCACATCAAAGTTTTAACTGAAAGCAATTCTCTTTGTCACTTTTGTTGTACATCAAAATATTATAAACATCTTATAAATGAGCTCCAGGATCACAAATCTGTAGCTCCAGGGGTTGCTAAGAACATTTTATTACTTTCAAAGTGAATTCACTAATTACATTAATTAGAATGATGCCCTTTGAAGTATATGTTATAGGTTCACATTGACCATCGTACTAATTGAAAACCTAGTTCAAAGCATTTCACTTGATCAACTGTTGGGGAAGGCACTGTTGGGGAAATTTTACAATATGTGAAAATACATCATTTGTGACAGGAAATCCTGAACTAGTGCAATGCTGCTGATTTTGGAGCTTGAGTTGAGAGTTTCAAAATCACTGTAACTGAGTTAAAATTTAAACCAAGAGCCATAATGAGAGAGCAATGTAAATATATTTAAACTGATTATAGACTTGTAAAAGGACAAAATTCCAATCAATGCTTACAATTGTGCTTCTCATTCAACCAACAAAATGGCTGAAAATGTTCAAAAGAGGTTGAAGTTTGTTTTGATGTAGTATTAGAGTTAGATGGCTTTTACGCTTGAAAGAAAGAAGTATATTGGAAGGTGATAGACTAATGGTATTATTGCGAGACTATTAATTCAGAGATCCTGGTGATATTCTGGGACCCGGGTTCAAATTCTACCATGGTAGATGGTGGAATTTGCATTCAATAAACATGGGGAATTAAAAATCTATTGATGACCATGAATCCATTTGTTTCACTTCTGTCCTTCAGAGAAGGATAACTGCCATCTTCACCTGGTCTGGTCTACAAGTGACTCCAGACCCACAACATGTGGTTCACTCTCAATTGCCTCTGAAATGTCTATTCAGTTGTACCAAAGAAATTAAACCAGACGGATCATTTGGCATCGGCCTAGGCACTGGAAAAGACAATGGAAGAAACAGCCTGTCAACCCTGCAAAGTCCTCCTTACTAACATCTGGGGGCTAGTGCCAAAATTAGGAGAGCTGTCTCACAGATGAGTCAAGCAACAGCCTCACATAGTCATACTCAGACAATGTCAGCATCACCATTGCTGGATATGTCCTGTTCCACCTGCAGGACAGAATCAACAGAGGTGGTGACATAATGTTATACAATTGGGAGGGAGTTGCCCTGGGAGTCCTCAACATTGACTCCAGACCCCATGAAGTCTCATAGCTTCTGGGTAAATATGGACAAAAAAACCTTCTGCTGATTATCATGTACCATCTTCCATCTGCTGCTGTATCAGTACACCTCCGTGTTGAACAACACTTGGAGGAAGCACTGAGGATGGAAAGGGCACAAAGTGTACGCTAGGTGGGGGATTTCAAGAGTGGCTCAGCAGCAGTACTACTGATTGAGGTGGTCAGGTCCTAAAGGACATAGCTGCTGGACTGGGTCTATAGCAGATAGTGAGGGAACCACCAAGAGGGAAATACATACTTGATCTCGTCTTTACTATCTAGCACCTGCAGATGCATCTGTCCATGACAGGATTGGTAAGAACAACCATCGTACAGTCCTTGTGGAGATGAAGTCCTGTCTTCACATTAAGAATAACCTCCTTCTTGTTGTGTGGCATTATTACCATGCTAAATAGGACAGACTTCAAACAGATCTAGCAACTGAAGACTGGGAATCCATGAGGCGCTGTGGGCCATCAACAGTAGCAGAATTGTACTCCAGCACAATCTATAACCTCATGGCCTGGCATATTCCCCCATTCGACCATTACCGTCAAGCCATTGTATCAACCCTGGTTCAATGGAGAGTGGAGGAGAGAATGGTAGGAGTAGCAGCAGGCATACCTGAAGATGAGGTGTCAACTTGGCGAAGCCACCAAACAGGACTACTTGCATGCCAAACAACATTAACAACAAGTGATAGACAGAGCTAAGCAATCCCACAACCTGTGGATCAGATCTAAGCTCTGCAATCCTGCCATGGTCATATCTGGTCATGAATGGTGGTGGATGATTAAGCAACTCACTGGAGAAGGAGGCTCCATAAATATTCATATCCTCAATGATGGAAGAGCCCAGCCATTGGTGCAAAAAATAAGGCTGAAGCATTTGCAGCAATCTTCAGCTGGAAATGCCAAGTGGATGATCCATCTCATCCTCCTCCAGTTGTCCTCAGCATTGCAGATACCTGTCTTCAGCAAATTTGATTCACATTACTACTGGAGGTATTGAATACTGCAAAAGCTATGGGCCCTGACAACATGCCAGCAATAACACTGAAGACTTGTACTCCAGTACTTACCGCTGTCCTAGTCAAGCTGTTCCAGTACAGTTACAACACTGGCATCCACCTGACAATGTGGAAAATAGCCCAAGTATGTCTTGTATATAAAAAGCAGGATAGATCCAACCCAGCCAATTCCTGCTCCATCAGTCTACTTACGATCATCAGTAAAGTGATGGAATTTGTCATCAACAGTGATATCAAGTAGCATCTGCTCAGCAATAAACTGCTCAGCAATACCCAGTTGGGATTCTGCCAGGGACACTCAGCACCTGATCACATTACAGCTTTGGTTCAAACATGGACAAAAGAGCTGAATTCCAGAGGTGAGGTGAGTGTGACAGCCCTTGGTATCAAAGCTGCATTTGACTCAGTGTGGAATCAAGGAGTCCTAGCAAAATTGGAATCAATGAGAATCTGTGGGAAAACTCTCCAGTGCTAGAGTCATACCTGGCACATAGGAAAATGGTCATGGTTGTTGGTGGTCAGTTATCTCAGCTCCAAGACAGCTCTGCAGGAGTTCCTTAGGATAGTGTCCTAGGCCCAACCATTTTCAGCTCCTTCATCAATGACCTTCCCTCCATCATACGATCAGAAGCAGGAATGTTTGCCAATGATTGCACAAGGTTCGACACCATTTGCAACTGTTCAGATACTGAAGCAGTCCAGGCCCAAATGCAACAAGATCTGGGCAATATCCAGGCTTGGGCTGACAAGTGGCAAGTAATATTTGCATTACACAAATGCCAGGCTATGACTATCACCAATAAGAGACAATCTAACCATCATCCATTGACATTCAATAGTGTTATCATCACTGAATCCCCCACAATCAACATCCTGGGGGTTATCATTGACCAGAAACTCAAATGAACCCACATAAACACAGTGGGTACAAGAGAAAGTCAGATGCTTAAAAATCTGTGGCAAGTAACATGTCTCCTGACTCCCCAGTGCCTGTCCACCATCTACAAGGCACAAGTCAGGATGGTGATGGAATACTTCCCACTTGCCTGGATGAGTGTAACCCCAACAACACTCAAAAAGCTTGAGACCATCCAGAACACAACAGCCCGCTTGATTGGCAACATCCACATGCATCAACTCACTCGGTAGAAGCAATGCGTACAATCTACAAGATGCACTGCAGAAATTCAGCAAAGATCATCAGATAGCATCTTCCAAACTCACAACCACTTCCATCCAGGAGGACAAGGTCAGCAGATACATAGGAATACCACTACCCTTCAATTTTCCCTCCAAGCCTCTCACCATTCCGACTTGGAAATATATTGCTGTTCCTTCACAGTCGCTGGATTAAAATCCTGGAATTCCCTCCCCAATGGCATTGTGGGTCAGTCCACAGCAGATGGACTGCAGTGTTTCAAGAAGGCAGCTCACCATCACCTTCTCAAGGGCAACTCGGAATTGGCAATAAATGGTGGCCAGCCCGCAATGCCCACATTCCATAAATTAATGAATAAAAAAGAATAAACAAAGTTTATATAATGCCTTTAATAATCTTAGGAGATTCAAAGATACTTGCAGCCAATGAAATATTTGCAAAGTGTGGTAAATGTTCTACTGAAAGAGAAGTAGTAGCCAATGAGATTGGAACAGTTGTTTTAGATGTTGGAGGAGAAGTAAATCTTATACAGGGGGCTCCTGTTGGATGTATCTACCTAACTCTGAGCCTGGTGTACTGGGTTCAAGTCCCACCTGCTCTAGAGATGTGCGATAACATCTCTGAACAGCTTGAGTAAAAAATACAAAGAAATGTGGTACAGGACACTGGTAGAACTTCCCTACTCTTTGAAAGCAAAATTGAGGAAGCCTTTCTATCCATCTGAGAGATAAATGAGATTGCAATTAACATCACAATCAAAATAGAGAAACTCCAACAGTGGGGGGTTGTTTAGTTTGGTTGGAGAGTGCAGAATACAAACCAGTAGTACAGGTTCAACCCTTGTATCAGTTGTGGTAGTACACACCTCCTTACCTAACCCCAGGGTTGTGGAGTAATTCCCCTCAAACTGTACATAGCCATTTGTCTCTCTATGGGGAACTGATATTATCACTAGACTGTTACTCCACAGTGATCTCGGTCATGTTCTGGGACCTGAGTTTGAGTTGGATAAACATCTGGAATTAAGAGTCCAATGATGACATGAAACTATTGTAAAGCCCTTTAAGGAAGCAGATCTGTCATCCTTACTAGGTCTGGCCTACATGTGACTCCAGACTCTCAGTAATACAGTTCATTTTCAATTTTGCTCTCGTCTAGACAGCAATGCTCACATCCCATAAATGAATTGAACTAATTGAGCGGGTAGCTCCTTTACCTAAAAAAATGGCGAAAATTCAGCCCAATGCATGTCCTGCATTAATACAACAACACTTTTAACTATTGCACTGTATCTGAATCCCAGCTACATATGTTGATGGAGTCAATCCAATCAATGCTATAAACAATTGTGTCTTTATTGTTTATACAGAAGGCAAAACCAAATTAAGCTTTTAAAAAAATCTCTGAGAAATGGACCTTGAACCCACAACCTTCAGCTTTAGAGGCAGGAATGTGATCAGTGAGCCAAGCCTGGCACTTTAATAGTGCACCACACGATTAATCTATAAATTTGATTCACAACAGGATGCAGCATAACCACAGAGGTGAAATCTCCATTATTGTGCATGGCAAACAATGCCTGGTGAACTAAAAATCTAAAATTGGTGCAAGAAATAATTCAATGTTAGTGTAGATTGTTCTATGTGAATTCTGTATGAAACTCAACAGAAAAAATCCCATGAGCAAGCTGTTTGCTGGCCCAGAACGCATCTGTCATCTATTATTAAGAAAAGTGTATCACAGAACTGCAGAGTTTGAACACAAGAATATGCCAAAGAATTTACAGCATATTAGGCCCAATTGTTCATTCCGGATTTTCAATTAACAAAGAAGTGAAACTTATATTCCTGTCTTTAATTACATGTATTGTCATTAGGATTAAACCCTTTAATTGAGATACTGTAAATGTAATTTTTTTTATTAAAAGTGATGGGTACACTTAGAGCAAAGTAAAAACCTTAAAAAGAGTGTTGAATATATAACTTAAGCCATGAACAAAATTCAAATGCAAATAATATCTATACAAGTAACATTTTTAAGTTGTACATATTACACATGGCAGTACTCTTACTAAGACATATTACACATGGCATCCGAGCTTCTCATAGTTTATATCTATGTGACCATTAGCCCAAGTGTTTCAAGTGCTCAGATCAAACAATACATTCAATAAAAGTAAAATATTTCAGATGCTGAAAAATAAAAACTGAAGGTTCTGGAGAAACTCAATGGATCTGGCCACATCTGGAGAGAGAAACAGAGTTAAGATTTCAAGTTCAAGATGACTGTTCTTCAGAACCTGAACAAGGTCTTGTATGGGTTTTAAGGTGTTTACCTTCATCAACCAAACAATTATATCTGAATCTAAAAATTTTAAAATGCAAACCAAATTCCAATCTTTACAGCATAAATATTGGCTAAAAATGAAAAATAACTGTGAGGCATAACTGCTCATTGTCACGAATTGTGGTCAAAGTGACGAAATTGTGGTCAGTGTGAATCGATGTACAAGTGTATATTTCGTGACAAATAGCATGTGTCATTTCAGGAAAGCTGTGTGGCCTATGCTTCAGTGCATCATATCACAATAAACAAATGTAACTGAGGAGCAGATGGGCTTAGCTTGGCTTTTCTAATTAGCATTTTTCAAAGCTTACTGAAACCTTTATAAAGGAAAATATCAATATTTTTAACAATGTAAAAACATTTAGATTAGATTCAGTTGTACTTTCTGCATTCAGTTAGAATAAAGACACAATTGTTTATAGCATTGATTGGATTGACTCCATCAACATATGTAGCTGGGATTCAGATACAGTGCAATAGTTAAAAGTGTTGTTGTATTAATGCAGGACATGCATTGGGCTGAATTTTCGCCATTTTTTTAGGTAAAGTATTTTTTCAAATGAGATTCATAGTGCCCTCTGCTGTGTCCCATGGTGACCTCATTACTGTAATCATTCACTCTTCACCTCATTAATTGTGCAACAGGCTTTACATAAGGTCAGAAGTGGGGATGTTCACCAATGATTGTATAAAGCTCAGTGCCATTCGTGACTCCTCAGATACTAAAGCAGTCCATGTCCAAATGCAACAAGATCTGGACAATAGACAGGCTCCAGCTGTCAAGTGACAAGTAACATTCACACCTCACAAATGCCAGACTATGACTATCATCAATAAGAGATAAATTAACCACTGCTCCTTGATATTCAATGGCATTACCATCATTGAACCCCCCCACTATACATTCTGGGGGATTTCATTGATCAGAAACTCAAATGGACTCACCACATAAACACAATGGTTACAAGAGCAGGCAGGCTAGGGGCAGCATGGTGGCTTGGTGGCTAGCATTGTTACCTCAGAGTGCCAGGGACTTGAGTTCAATTCCAGCCTTGGGTGATTGTCTGTGTGGAGTTTGCACATTCTACCTGTGTTTGTGTGGGTTTCTGCTGGATGCTCCAGTTCCCTTCCACTGTCCAAAGATGTGCACGTTAGGTGAATTGGCCAAGCTAAATTGCCTGTGGTGTCCAGGGATGTGTAGGTTAAATGCATTAAGCATGGGAAATGCAGGGATGGGTTTAGCTGGGATACTCTTAAGAGGGTTGGTATGGATTTGTTGGGCTGAATGACCTGTTTCTACACTGTAGTGCTTCTATGCTTTGCTGGATACTGTGGCACGTAACACACCTCCTGATTCCCCAAAGCCTATCAACCATCTCGAAGACACAAGTCAGAACTCTGATGGAATACTCCCCACTTGCCTGAATAGATGCAGCCCAGCAACTCTCAAGAAGCTTTGCACTGTCCAGGACAAAGCAACTTATTTGATTGGCACTGCATCCACAAACATCCACTCCCTCCACCATCAACGCTCAGTAGCAGCAGTGTGTACTATCTACAATTTGCACTGCAGAAATTCACCAAAGATCCTGAGACAGCAACTTCCAAACCCACAACCACTTCCATCTTGAAGGACAGGGTCAGAGGATATATATAGGAACACCATCACCTTCAAGTTTTCTTCCAAGCCACTCACCATCCTTACTTGGAAGGAGATTGCCATTTCTTCGCTGGTGATGGGTCAAAATCCTGGAATTCTCTTCCTAATGGCATTGTGGGTGAAGCCATGGCAGATGGACTGCAGCGGTTCATGAAGGCAGCTCACCACCACCTTCTCAAGGGCAACTAGGGACAGGCAATAAGTGCTGGTCAGCCGACAATGCCCATATTCCACAAATGAATAAATATTTTAAAATGCCAAGTTTGTGAAATCGCAAACAGGAATTGTGGAAGTCCTTGTCTTTGTCAGGATTTTAAAGAAGGTTAATGATCTTCTGTGTCAGATTAAAAGGCAACAGCATGTATGCAGAGCCACCATTCTCTCCAGCTGTGTCATTGCACATGCCTTTCATCAAGATTCATGGACTATAACACTCAATATTGCATTCACCATGCTCATTCTATGGCTGTCACCCACCTCATCCTCCAAAACCCCTGACCAAAACCGCTGACTTTTTCACACAGAGGGTGGTCCGTGTATTGAATAAGTTTCCAGAAGAAGTGGTGGAGGCTGGTACAATTGCAACATTTAAAAGGCATTTGGATGGGTACATAAATAGGAAAGGTTTAGAGGGATATGGGCCGGGGGCTGGCAAATGGGCCTAGATTAGGTTGTGATATCTGGTCGGCATGGGCGAGTTGGACTGAAAGGTCTGTTTCCATGTTGTACATCTCTAAGACTCTATGGTCTTCTTGTCCTCTGCTCACCAATCACTTGGGGCAAGTCATCATCTCTGCTCATCATGCCTTATCATGAACTGCTAATATATCTAATGGAGCCGGTTAGCTCATTTGGCTAAGTGGCTGGTTTTGCAATGCAGACTGATGCCAACAATATGGGCTGAATTCCATTACTGGATTAAGTTACAATGAGGGATTGTCCCCCTCAATCTCTCTCCTGCCTGAAACATGTTGATCCTCTAATGAATGTCCTGTGGTCTGGTAAGACTATGGCAACTTTATTCAATTTTTTACCCTTTGATTCATTACAGAGAAATAGACCCTACCTCCTGCTCTGATGCAATGCAAGTCAAAGGTGCTGATAGCCTTTGAGTAAGTGAAAGTAAGTAAGCAATAAGAAATTAAACTAAAAGCCATAAGGTGTATATTTACTGCAAATGCATGAGATGTGTGTGTATGTCAATAGATGCAAAGTGATCTGGCAGAAGTATGCAGGTCATTGGTGTCCCTGAGCTCCAAAGTGAAGGCCTGAAGGGATGAGTTAGTGCATGAGTTGATCTGAGAGTCAGCATAACATGGTGAGGTTGATGGTTTGTGGAAACTAACTTTCATGGATGAAGGGTAGAGAGGATGGTGCATATGGAGCCTGCAAGGTTGGAGTGATAAAGACAGAATTCCCGAACAAGCTAGCAGCAACCAAGTAAATGTCTTATTTTCACTTGAGAAACTGGTGCCATCTAGTTTCTTGAACAAGGAGAGGAGACTTGGAAACTTCATAGAGATGGGATGAGTTGAGCTATTAATGAAATGCAAATACATGAAATAAGAAAATTGCCACTGATTAATAAGATATTGCAATTGCCATTTAAATCTTAAGGGGAACATTGGAAACTTTCTCGAGGTGTCAAATTCATATATTTTTTTCATTTATGTTGTATTTTCCCACATTTCTCACCCAAGCCGCTCACGGGAGTAAAAATGTCTGCTCAGTGTGACTGCTATGCTTGGATTGAGAGTCTCTACATCTTACTTAAATAGAGTATAAATCGAAGAACAAATCAACAGGTAAGGCTAAAAGTTATAAAAAATAATAAATAGATAAATTAAAGACTCTGTAAATGAATGCACACAGCATTCAAACTTAAACAAATGAACTAATATGCAAAAAGAAATAAATGAGTTATCTGATAGCTATTATGGAGATATGAATATAACATTGCATAGATTGAGATGGGAATAATTCAAGGGTGACTCTGTTATTTATAGTATAGTAGAAAAGGATGACTCAGTTCAGGAAACCAGGATATGGAAGTGATTTGTGTCGAGACAAGAAATGATAAAGGCAAGAAGTCTCTAATGGGAGCGATGTACAGGTCCCCTAACAGTAACCACATGTTAGGAGGAAGTATAAAGGAAGAAATAGAAAGAGCTTGTCGGAAAGGTATGGTGTTAATCATGGGAGATTTTAATCTACATTATGACTGTAAAAAAACAGATGTCAAAAGCAGTCTACTGAGGAGTTCATAGAATGTTTCTTCGAACAGCATGTTTTGGATCCAACCAGAAAACAGTTTACACAGACGTAATGTTATACGACAAAATGGGATTAGTCAATGCTCATTATGAGAAGACCTGACCTGGACAGAGAGAGGCAGGTTGATCTCTCTCTCTCTCTCTCTCTCTCTCTCTTTCTCTCTCTCATACTTAACCATCCCAAATTTTATTATCAGAGACACACATTACAAGCATGCACCTTTAAATCTAATCACCACAGTTATGGTCTGCTCCTATGTATACGCACACAAGTGAGTCACCAGTTAATGTTCGTTACTTCCATAAAAGTAAGTGTTCAATTAATATCACAATTTACATAAAGCTCACCCAACAACCATAGGTTTCTCCAAGAGTTGTTCTTCTTTCATCTCGACATTGAAGAACACGTCATGCTCAGCGAGTTCAATCATCTCATTCCCCTTGTTCTCTTCCCTCTGAATTGATCCATATTCTTCAAACTTTCTTAATCTCAATCACTAATTTGTCTGAGTATTAATCCATTTTTAATAAAGAGTATTGAAGACATTTGGCGGCACATGCAGTGTCTATTTTAGATATTAATGACTTTTTGTTGCTATTTAGAAATAATAATTAGAACGTACTCAATCTAGCTATTGAGCAAACAAATGAAGTCACCCTTTCTTCATAAATATGGCTTACACATTTGACAAATGTTGTCTATTGGAAACCAACCATTTAGTGCATATTTGCAACGACTGACATTTTTATACTCTTTATGCACTTAATGAACTGCTTAATCTCCTTCCAATCAAATATAACAGTACAGTGAGAACATCAGAAGGCTTAGGCATTGGGGGATTTTTTTTTCAAAAACTATTAATTCTTTTGCTAATGTTACATGACATGTCATGTGCATCGCTAATTTTCTGATGTGTTCTCTATGCAGCCTTTGAAAATTTTCATCTTAATTCAATCCAAAAACACGCACTTCAGGGATTTTCATTGGACAAAGAAGCACAGTTTAGTGAGGAGAAAATGGTCATGAGGAAACAACAGATGGTGCCAATAGTACTGGGGAAAGAAAGCATAGTGGGGACCTGACCAGAACCAGTATCTTTGTGCTCTTTAATTTTCCCAGTAAGCTCTGTGGGCAAGGTAATGCTGTCAAGTTTTCCCAAGGTTTCCAAAAGCTGCTGTGAGTCGGCTCAAATGGAAATCTTTTTTTAAATGTTGAGTTTAAAATGGGGAACTAAAATAGTTGGATGAGAAATGCACAGGAATTGTGTCTTTGAGCTAATTAAGATCAGGACTTTGACATTATGATGTAATTGGATTTGTTCCACAATAATTTTGTTGTCTCACATTGAGCAAAGGTTCAAAATGTCCACTTTAAATTTCCATAGGGTCTCACACATCTCTGGACAGAGAAACTCTGTAGAAATTTGTGAATGAGAATTTTAATAAAATTATATACATGCTTTTGGAAATGTATATTGCAATGAATTTCTATGTATTTGAATTGTTGTTTGCTAGTGGTATTCAATTTAATGCTAAAGTTGATGTGAAAGTGTATTTTAGCATGTCAATTAACTGATTTGAAGTGTTTGATCTCTGCAAACAAAGCTTAATTATAAATTGTAATTTTTTATATTCTCCACACTGTCAAGCTTAACAGGGAGGTCACCTTCAAAGCAAAATATGCCTTAGAAGCTGAATGGCTTTACTGTTAGAGTTAGCTAGACATCTTTTGAGTCCTGGACTAAGAATCTTTCTTCTGTGTTGAAGTATTGTGCACAAGGGAGATATTGTAGATTTACTTAACTATGCATTCTGAAATGTTTATGCAATTGTAAGGCTTTTCACTTTCATTGTAAATTAGTGGACTGAATGATTCTTATGGAAGTGAAATTACTTTTGACCTAATTTTGGGCCTCAGTTGTGTACCATATAGGAAGAAAACCCCATGGAGTTGACCTGAGTTCAGAATTAGACTTGGGTCTCATTAATATTATTTGGCTGAGTTTTTGTGTCTGGTGTTCTACCATATGCAGTGATCCAAAAGTAAATCTGAGCTGGAGCACTGTAGAGCCCTCTAATTCCTCAAAAATTGTTACAGTGCAGAAGGAGGTCATTCAGCTCAGCTTGTCAGCACCAGCTTTCCAATGAACATTGTGACCTAATGCTGTTTTTCTGCTTTCCCCAAAACCATGGGCATTGTTTCAATTCAAATAGTTATCCAATGTCCTCTTGAATGCCTCAATTTATTCTCCCTCCACCACACTCCCAGGCAGTGCATTTCAGACCTAAACCACTCCTCGAATTAAATGACTTTTTACTCACCACACTTCACTCATTCGCTTTAAATCTGTGCCCTCGCATTACTAATCCTTTTAGGAGCAGGAACAGTTTCTCCCTTCATACTCTATCAAGACTTCTGACAGTTTTGCAAACTTATACTTGACGTCCTCTAAGTGTTCTTCTCTCCAAGGAAAACTGTCCAACCTTCTCCGATCTATCCACATAAGAAAACTTTCTCATCCCTGGAACCCTTTCTGTTTATTTTCTTCTGGATTCTCTCCATTTTCACCTTCATCCTATAGTGTGTGCCCGGAACTATACACACTGCCTCAGCTGATCACTGACAAGTGTCTTGTATAAGTTCAGCACAATCATTTTACCCTTGTATGCCAAGTCCCTATTAATAAATTCCAGGCTAGTGTATTCTTTATTACTTTACATTGTTTTGATGATGTTTAGGTACTATCCACTGAATGGATCTATGACTGAAGATTGCCCATGCACTTTTTAAAAACGCTGCTTAATTTAAACCATGTATTTATTCCCCATAAAACCTTGTGATGCTTGTGTGTGAGCATGGTGTTGGGAGTGGAGCATCAGCTTGGGCAATAGCACGATTAATTGGAAATGGCAAACTTAGATGAAGAACAAAATTGTGCAAAGTAACTGAAGTCCTATTAAAAATACTATTGCTTATTGTTAACTTGTGTGTCATCTGGGAAAGGTTTGTATTAATTGGTAGAGTATCACCTGGGAACAGTGAGAAAAGAAAACCTAGTTCCTCCGTCCATTACTTTAAATGAAAAATGTAGCTTGGTTCTCATGCACATACTCAGATGAATATTTGACTCATCCAGGTGTTTACACTGAGGTGCAACAGCTAAATTCTACATCTCCAACTTTGGACAAACCAAAATCCATTTGCAATTTAAAACAGCAAAATGGTGGTAAATTTCAAGACTATGTTTCAAAATAAGACATATGTTTAGGCATGCGCTTACATTCCAAAAAACTTCCATTTTACAAAGTAGCATTGAACATTTCTGAACTGACTATTGGAAAGGATACTTTTAATTTTCAGAGCAAGAATGAATGCTGGGTTATTTTATCCATAGATAAAAGAACTAATCAAGGACTCCTTGTTCCTGAAAGAAGTACAGTATTATATTATTTATCGCCAAGTAGTTCAATATATTACTGAGATGTCTGGATAGTCTAATATCCTACATTACATATGGAAAATTGTTGTAATATTATAAATATTATAAATGATCCAAAGCTGCCAGAATGTGACTATGAATGGAATAATATTACACAGAGTCTTAATCTTCTCAATAAGAGGCTTTGGTCGACAAAAACCCAGAACGTTTTTCTCTTGGAATGTGTAACCACAGATCATAGAATTATCTTCCTCTGTAAAACAGTTTAAGAAGTTCATTAGATTATATATTTTTCAAATGCAGCTGTGTGTACAGTAATACCTATAATCTAGCTGCATTATTCTATATTAGAGTAGCATCTAATTTTATTATTCATTTGCTAAATTGTATATATACGTGTTCAGTTTTGTTTGCATATGTGTTTGTGAGCACAAATTTGTGTTTGTGTGCACACTTTGTTATGTATGGTTCTTGTGTTTTGTAGGTAGTCATACCTTTTAATATCTGCTACTACATTTATAAAATTAAATGTTAACATATTGAAACAAACTAACTCACTCAAACTGAAGTGAATCCCTAGAAAGATGCATCTAAAAATCAGAGCAGAAATTTTGTTGCAGCATTATGCATGCCTGTTCCTTTCAATACAGACGGCATACAAAATGTCTTAAGTTTTCTGATTTAAAACTGGTGATATGCAACGCAGTACTGAATTTATTGTTGAATGACTCTGTAGGGTTTCAAATTCATGAGAGCTGGTACCATTTAAAGTGATCTGCACTCCTGACACTTACCTATATGTCAATGTGCATTCATGCTGCAAAGTAGCTGAGAAAGATGTGTGATCTATATTAAACCTGATTTGTCAGAATATAAGGTAGAAAATGTGCTCTCAGGTTCTCTGACACAGCATCAGAGGTGTCAGCATGCAGGTCAGTACTACTCCTAGGAGTTGTCACGTCCCATGGTCTTGACATTGGAAGGGAAAAGGTTGAGACTCTGAAGGGAGATTACAGAGAGTTAGGCAGAAATTTAGAAAGGAGGTCCTCAAGGGTAGTAATATCTGGATTACTCCCAGTGCTACAAGCTAGTGAGGGCAGGAATAGGAGGATAGAGCAGATGAATGCATGGCTGAGGAGCTGGTGTATGGGAGAAGGATTCACATTTTTAGATCAATGGAATCTCTTTTGGGGTAGAAGTAACCTGTACAAAAAGGATGGATTGCACCGAAATTGGAAGGGGACTAATATACTGGCAGGGAAATTTGCTAGAACTGCTTGGGAGGATTTAAACTAGTAAGGTGGGGGGGTGGGACCCAGGGAGATAGTGAGGAAAGAGATCGATCTGAGACGGGTACAGCTGAGAACAGAAGTGAGTCAAACAGTCAGGGCAGGCAGGGACAAGGTAGGACTAATAAATTAAACTGCATTTATTTCAATGCAAGGGACCTAACAGTGAAGGCAGATGAACTCAGGGTATTGTTAGGAACATGGGACTGGGATATGATAGCAATTACGAAAACATGGCTGAGGGATGGGGAGGACTGGCAGCTTAATGTTCCAGGATACAAAATACTACAGGAAGGATAGAAAGGGAGGCAAGAGAGAAGGGAGAGTGACATTTTTGATTCGGGATAGCATTACAGCTGTGCTGAGGGAGGATATTCTTGGAAATACATCCAGGGAAGTTATTTGGGTGGAACTGAGAAATAAGAAAGGGATGATCCCTTATTGGGATTGCATTATAGACCCCCCAATAGTCAGAGGGAAATTGAGAAACAAATTTGTAAGGAGATCTCAGCTGTCTGTAAGAATAATAGTGTAGTTATGGTAAGGGATTTTAACTTTCCAAACATTGACTAGGACTGCCATAGTGTTAAAGGTTTAGATGGAGAGGAATTTCTTTAGTGTGTACAAGACAATTTTCTGATTCAGTATGTGGATGTACCTACTAGAGAAGATGCAAAACTTGACCTACTCTTGGGAAATAAGGCAGGGCAGGTGACTGAGGTGTCAGTGGGG
>NC_057712.1:70977938-70984335 GCF_004010195.1 Chiloscyllium plagiosum
TAAGGTCCTAGGGAGTGTTGCTGAACAAAGAGACCTTGGAGTGCAGGTTCATAGCTCCTTGAAAGTGGAGTCGCAGGTAGATAGGATAGTGAAGAAGGCGTTTGGTATGCTTTCCTTTATTGGTCAGAGTATTGAGTACAGGAGTTGGGAGGTCATGTTGCGGCTGTATAGGACATTGGTTAGGCCACTGTTGAACTATTGCTTGCAATTCTGGCCTCCTTCCTATCGGAAAGATGTTGTGAAATTTGAAAGGGTTCAGAAAAGATTTACAAGGGTGTTGCCAGGGTTGGCGGATTTGAGCTACAGGGAGATGCTGAACAGGCTGGAGCTGTTTTCCCTGGAGTGTCGGAAGCTGAGGTGTGACCTTATCGATGTTTACAAAATTATGAGGGGCATAGATAGAATAAATAGACAAAGTCTTTTTCCTGGGGTCAGAGAGTCCAGAACTATGGGGCATAGGTTTAGGGTGAGAGGGAAAAGATATAAAAGAGAACTAAGGGGCAACGTTTTCACACAGAGGGTGGTATGTGTATGGAATGAGCTGCCAGAGGATGTGGTAGAGGCTGGTACAATTGCAACATTTAAGAGGCATTTGGATGGGTATATGAATAGGAAGAGTTTGGCGGGATATGGGCCAGGTGCTGGCAGGTGGGACTAGATTGGGTTGGGATATCTGGTCGGCATGATAGGTTGGACCGAAGGGTCTGTTTTACATGCTGTACACCTCTATGACTCTATGACACTGCCATCAGCCAATTCTTCTCATCTATTGGAGTGAAGTGCATTGTCGAATGACTGGCATCTGTAACCCTAGGAACCATAAGAGGAGATCAAGATGGTTCATTCCACTTGGCATCTTTTTTGTACAGTCCTTCAGTCAATTTTTCATCACATAAACAAAGTATGCAACTTCTCATCTTCATTTTAAAATCCAGAACAGTTATATATGACAGTAGCTAAGAGTGGACTCAAAACAAGCCCTCAGGTAATATAACTCTCTACATCTACCAAGTCTGAAAATATTTATCTTACTGTAACCTTTTCCTTTTAGTTATGGATAGATACAAAAGAATACACTTCCTTGAGCAAGGTAGTACTGTGTACCTGCACCCCAGAGCTGGAAAGTGGAACTAGTATAGTTTCAGTGTAATTTTGGCAGTACGGAGTAGATGGGCCAAAGGGCACTTTCTTTACTGTATGATTCTATAATTAATCACATTACATTGAACATGCAGCACATCTACAGGCCATTTGACTGAACTAGTCAATGCCAGTAATAATGCTTCTTCCTACTTCTTTAACCTCAGCCTATCAGGATATCCGTTTTAAATGCTTCTACACACAGCTGAATGCTTTTTTGTTTCCCATTGCCAAATCACCTGTGGTACTTTCTTTTCATCCATTAACCACCACTGCCAGTAAATGACCCATGCGTTGCAATTAATGAATTTCCATGCAAAGCCCGTTAACAGCAATGTAAACCATCAAAGGTGAGGGAGCGATAGGAAGTGGGCTGGGGATCAGGATATCCTTCTATACCTTCTTGCCTTATTGGTTAACTAGCTTCCCCTTAAATCCATGAATGGAAGTTTTCTAAATTACTGCTTGAGATAGTCACTCCCACATTGTGATCATTCGCTGGTGTTATAAATATTTAGTTCACGGTCATGTATTCTACTTTGGATACAATTCTTAGTTTTAAGAATTGATGTAATTGATTGGGTATGGTAATTGAAACAGCCTGAAGTATGGTGCACTTCAAAGGTTGAGGTCTCGTTGCTTTTCAAAATTACCAGCTAGAAACATAACACCAGATCGGTTGTGGTCTGTTTTGGGACCACAACGATTCACATTATATGAAGGAACTGATGCCATTGATACTAAGTTTACAGATGACATAAAGTTAAGTGGGGTGGGGTGGTCAGGTAGTGTTCAGGAAGCGTTCAGGAAGCAGGGAGGCTGTAGAAGGACTTGGACAGGTTGGGAGAGTTGGGGAAAGAAGCAGTGAATAGAATAAGATGTAGGGAAATATGAGGTCATACACTTTGCTAGGAAGAATAGAGACATAGCCTATTTTCTAAACAGGGAATGACTTCAGAAATGTGTTGCATGGAGACACTTTGGTGTCTTAGTTTAGGATTTTCTTAAGATTAACATACAGGTTCAATTGGCAGTTAGGAAGACAAATATAAGATTAGCATTCATTTCAAGAGGGTTAGAATACAAGAGCTGAGGTATGCCGCTGAGGTGGTGTAAGGCTCTGAACAGGCGGTATTTGGAGTATTGTGAGCAATTTTGGGCCGTATATCTAAGGAAGGATGTGTTGGTATTTGAGGAGCTCCAGAGGAGGTTTACGAGAATGATCAAGGGGTGGAGGCGTTTGTCATTTGATGAGTGGTTGAGGACTCTGGGTCTCTCCTCGGAGTATAGAACGATGAAGGGGGTAGTCTGATCGAAACTTGCAGAACACTGAGAGATCTGCGTTGATTGGACATAAAGAAGATCTTTCCACTAGTAAGAGAGATGAGGATCTGAGGGCAAAGTCTCAGAGTTGCAGGGATGACTGTTTAGAACTGAGATGAGGAATTTCTTCAGCCAGAAGTTGGTTTATTTGTGGAATTCATTGCCTCAGAAGGCTGTGGAAGCCAAGTCATTGGGTGTATTGAAGACAGAGATAGATAGGTTCTTGATTGGTAAGGGGCTCAAGGTTTCCAGGGAGAAGGCAGGAGAATGGGTTTGAGAAACATATCACCATGACTAATGGCAAACAGACTTAATGGGCTGAATGGCCTAAATCTGCTGACATTTTGGGCTGGAGACTTGGGGCAGAAATACATAGGGGCTTGAATGATGTGGGCAATTGTGAGAAATGTGGCAGAGTCAAACAAGAGTTCCAATGAAGCCTATCTTAACGTTGGAAGCCAGCTGAATAGAATAGATACGGAGAGGCTAATCTTACATCTAATAGGAAGACAAATGAGAGGGCATAGATTTTAAATGATGTACAAAATAACCGAGGGTGATGGTTAGAGTATGGAATCTGCTGCCTAGAAGTGTAGTGGAGGCAGGCATTGAGTGGGGTGCACCAGCAACTAGTATCAAAAGGATGTTACAAGAACACTTTGCACACTCAGAAAGGCACACAGCTCATGGATTGGACCACGCTGAACTTCAGAGCTGCTCACTTGCCAGCTTAGCACCCAACTGGACACTCACATTACCATTTTCTTTGCTTTGTTGTGCCCATTAGCGCAGTCACATAACAGACAGCTTGCCTTGCTCAAGAGCAGTCCTCAGTCAAGGGGCCAGACAGCTCTTATTCAGCACTGGACTACTTCAATTTCACATCTGCACCATCTGCCAGCAGCTCATGTAGCTAACTTACCACCTGTGTAGCAAGCAGGCATCCATATCTCAAAATTTGGGAGAGTAGTCCTCACCAACATTCAAGCAAGCATGCAACGTTTGGATGTGTTTGTTTATTGAGCAGACCCAGAGGTGCTGGATCCAGTTCTCTCCTACAGCTGCCATCCTGTCGTTGGGAGCAACCAGACAATCTCATGCCTGAGGTCCCCATATCAGAGCTGCACTCTTATAGCCTCTGGGCTTTGAGGCTGTTGGCTTCCACATGCTTGGCTGCTGCCCCTGTTCCTGATTGCAGACACTGCCCGGTCCTGTCCTGCCTGGGGCCAAGCAGGCACCTGGTCTCCAGTAGCCCACATGCAGAACTCTTGGCTTCTCCCAGGAACAGACATGTATATCCTGAAATGTGGAGTTAATCATGTAATGTCCATTCAATCTTACTGGTGTTAGCTACCTCATACAACAGACAAGAGAACCATTAAGATGCAATCAGAGAAATGAATTAAGATGACAAATTACTGTTGCTGTTCTGATAGTGCTTGGGATGATCTTGTACTTTAATGGAGACACAGTTTTATACAAACTAAAACCGACACTGACAGACAAATAACAGACCATTAAGTGGACATTTCTTTAGAACTTCTGGCATGTTAGAGTTGACTCTTTTGTGTTTCTCAGTGGGAGAGGCTTCTAGTTAGTGTGATGATAGAAATTTACTCCTGAATTCACTAATATGTGACTTGTCACATTTTTATATTTTGTTGCTATAAATATTGAATACCTTGAATTTCTCTTAGGGATGGGATAATAGTTCACAAGTCTAAAATGTTAAATATATAATTAGAATAAAGTACTCAAGCACTTCATTATCAGTTTTTTTACAGGATTATGAAACTTTTTACATCTTCAGAAATATTTGTGTAAAAACCAGAGCCTTATATCAAATATAGAAATGAGGCAATTTTTCATAAAGTACATCATTATACTTATGTAAATAAGGATGCTTCATCAAAAACCTTCCCTGTATCATAAAGCCAGAAGTGAGGATGTTCACCAATGATTACTCAATGCTCCAATGCATTATTCAAAATTCCTCAGATAGTGAAGCTGTCTATTTCCAAAGACAGCAAGATATGAAGCAATATTCAGGCACGGGCTGTCAAGTGGTTAACAACATTCCTGTCACATTAGTGCCAGGCAATGACCATCTCAAACAAATGAGAATCTCACAATCACTCTTTGACATTCATTGGTGTTAACATCATTGAATCCACACTGTCAACTCTCTGGGGTTTATCTTTGACTAGGAACTGAACTGGGCTAGCTACAGAAATACTGTGGCTACAAAAGCAGGTTAAAGACAAAGAACCCTGTGTGAGAAACTCATCTCCTGACTCCCCAGAGTTGGTCTACCATCTATAAGGCAAAAGTCAGGAATATGATGGAATAATTTTCCACTTGCCTAGATAAGTGGAATTTCAACAACACTCAAAAAGCTTGATACATCCAGAATGATGATTGGCACCACATCCACAAACATTCACTACCTTTATCACCAATATTCAGTACCAGCAGTGCATACCATCTACAAGGATGCACTGTGGAAATTCACCAATGCTCCTTAATCAACATCTTCCAAATGTATAACTGTTATCATCTAGGAGATCAAGGGTAGCAGATCTTTGGGAAGACCACTGCTTGCATGTTCCTCTCTGAGCCACACTCACCATTGTGTTATTTAGCTGTTCTTACAGTGCCATTGAGTCAAAATCCTTGAACTGTCTTCCTAATGTCATAATACAACAAATGGACTGGAATGGTTCAAGAAGGCAGCTCACCATCACCTTTTCAAGGGCAACTAGGGATGGGTAATAACTGTTTGCCAAGCCAACGAAACCACTGAATAAAGAAAGATTTTTTTTTGCCTCTTGATTCCAGATCACTCTCTGAAACAGCATTCCTTAGATGGCAACATTGAATTCTCATGTGTTCTTATTTAGTTGATTTTCCAACTTCACACTTCTAACAGCCTTACCTGCTGAGCATGCATGTTGAAAATTCTGGACCATGTTTCAAAATTGGTTGGAAAAGTATTCAGGACACATGCTGGAATTTCTGATATATGTTCTTAGTGGGCACGGTTCCCTTTTCATGAATGCAAAATCAACAAGGCACCAGTTTAATGTGATGAGGTCTTGAGGCTATTTTGCCACATATTCTAACAAATGAATATTTTGATCATTCCATGTGTTCTCAACATTTTAGGTAATATTTATTACAAACCCCAGTGCATAAATAAAACTTTCATACAATGCTATTGTTTCTCAAATAGCCACCTGCATCAGATTTTACAGCAATTATTTGATCTCCCGTGGCATTGCAAACAATGGGCCTCATTCATCATAACTCACTGGCTAAGAGAGTCTCAAGATTTGGTGGAATGTCTGATTTCCATCCCCAGTCCAATTTTTATTCTCCATCAACTTCAAAAGAGAATGAAATCAGTGTTAGTTTTACGAAATTCCTAGTGGACATGTTGGGTTAGTATTGCCTTTGATAAGTTGGATGAAATGTTGAACTCAAATCTATCAGCTTTACAGGGCGGCATGGTGGCTCAGTGGTTAGCATTGCTGCCTCATAGTGCCAGACACCCGGGTGTGATTCCAGCCTCGGGCCTATATAGAGTTTGCACATTCTCCCCGCATCTGCTTGGGTTTTCTCCATGTGTTCTGGTTTCCTCCCACAATCCAAAGATGTGCCGGTTAGATGAATTGGCATGTTAAATTGCCCGAGGAGAAAGTGAGGACTGCAAGATGCTGGACATCAGAGCTGAAAATGTGTTGCTGGAAAAGGCAGCATCCAAGGAACAGGAGAATCGACGTTTTGGGCATAAGCCCTTCTTCAGGAATGAGGAAAGTGTGTCCAGCAGGCTAAGATATAAGGTAGGGAGGAGGGATTTGGGGGAGGGGCGTTGGAATTGCGATAGGTGGAGGGAGGTCAAGGTGAGGGTGATAGGCCGGAGTGGGGTTGGGGC